>NW_028274991.1:0-224994 GCF_037043125.1 Eumetopias jubatus
CGGTTGCGGAGGGTGGCAACACTTTCAGTGTGTCTGCGTGAGGGCCTAGGAAAAGATTCCCTTGAATCACAGGGCGAGAGAAACGGCTTCGCGGAGAGGCACCGCTCGCATCAGCTCTAGGGTCACGAAGCTAGCCTTCCACCGGCACGGGTGCGTGAAGCCCTGAATTCCAGGCACCTCCATCGACGGCAGAAATCTGGGCAGATACCGTGCCTTAAGCTCCCGCCGGTCACTGCCTTAGAGGGCGCGCTCTATTGTTACTGGGGCTGAGAGCTCTGGGAACGGCCTCCCTAAAGCCCAACCGAGCGAGCAAGAGCCCGGGGCCGAAGACACGCCTCTTGGCTCGGCTCTTGTTGCTGGGCCCAGGACCGTTGCCCCGTGTGCGAGTGCAGGCCTCAAAACCAGCCCCTGACTGTCAGGAACCACACTGGAGAGCGTCCTGGCTCCAGCCGGGACAGCCGTTGCTCAGGGTGGAAACATTCTGCCTTGTGCCTGCGGCCGTGCGCTGCCAGCTAGTCCCAGACCATTTTCGGAGTGAGACTCAGGGGGCGGCAGAAGGCAGAACACGGCCCCCCGCTTGGTTCGTGAAACCGGGCCTCCGGCCCCACTTGGGCATGCAAGTCTCATTGCTAGCGGACGAACGCGAAGCAAACACAGTGTAGAGAATCCGTGCTGTAGCTGTCGCCGACCTCTCTGCGGGAGGAGGCAGCGTACGGTGCCCGGGCACGAGAGCCTTGGGAACGGGTTCCATGCGCCAAAGCCAGGTGAGAAACAGGCCGTTGCGGAAGGCACCTATCGGCTCTGCTCCTGCTACCCGGTCCAGGTACCTGTACACTGCTCCCCGTGGCTCGGGAACTCTCGCCGCTCAACCCTGACTTGGAAGAAAGCAGCCTGGAAAGCAGCACAGCTGTAGCTCCCGTCCCCTCTCCACGGGGCGCGGCCACCGGTTCAACCGTGCTTGTGTGCCCAGCTGCGGAGTGGGTCCCAGCGGAATTCCAGGGAGAAAGAAGCAGGGGTCCAAGGCGCCTCTGGACGCAACAGCTCTTTCCTGAGGCCAGGCCGTCTGTCCCTGTGTGCTTTTAGTCCAAAGTGCCATCCGCCTAACGCCAAGGAACCAAAGGCTAGAGGCCCCGAGCCTCCGCCACGAACGCCCTTCCTGAGCGCACACTTCACCTGTGGGGTGTTTGTGTGAAAGCATGAGCGATGGAACCTAAACGTGACTCTGACCGAGACACAGGCGTGTAAGGAAGGCTGCTGTCTCGACCCCTCTATTGTGTGAGGAGGTTAGCACTGCTATCCCCTGTGGGCCTGCCTGTCGACCTAGGTACCTAGGTACCTAACTAAGCACTAGCAAGGAGAAGCCAGGGTGTAATGTGACCGAAACTAGCTAACAGCAGTGGAGAGGGACCGTGCTGTAGACAGCATCTCGGTTGCGGAAGGTGGCAACACTTTCAGTGTGTCTGCGTGAGGGCCTAGGGAACGATGCCCTTGAATCACAGGGCGAGAGAAACGGCTTCGCGCAGAGGCACCGCTCGCATCAGCTCTAGGGTCACGAAGCTAGCCTTCCCCCGGCACGGGTGTGTGGAGTCCTGAGTTCCAGGCACCACCGTCGAAGGCAGAAATCTGGGCAGATACCGTGCCTTAAGCTCCCGCCGGCCACTGGGTTAGAGGGCGCGCTCTACTGTGTCCTGTGGCTGAGAGCTCTGGGAACGGCCTCCCTAAAGCCCAACCGAGCGAGCTAGAGCCCGGGGCCGAAGACACGCCTCTTGGCTCGGCTCTTGTTGCTGGGCCCAGGACCTTTGCCCCCTGTGCGTGTGCAGGCCCCCAAACCAGCCCCTGACTGGCAGGAACCACACTGGAGAGCATCCTGGCTCCAGCCGGAACAGCCGTTGTTCAGGGTGAAAGCATTCTGCCGTGTGCCTGCGGCCGTGCGTTGCCAGCGGTTCCCAGACCATTTTCGGAGTGAGACTCAGGCGGCGGCAGAAGGCAGAACACGGCCCCCCGCTCCGTTCGTGAAGCCGGGCTTGCGGCCCCGCTTTGGCATGAGAGTCTCATTGCTAGCGGACGAACGCGAAGCAAACACAGTGTAGAGAATTTGTGCTGTAGCTGCCGCCGACATCTCTGCGGGAGGAGGCAGTGTACGGTGTGCGGGCGCGAGAGCCTGGGGAACGGGTTCCATGCGCCAAAGCCAGGGGAGAAACAGGCCGTTGCGGAAGGCACCTATCGGCTCAGCTCCTGCTACCCGGTGCAGGTACCTCTACACTGCTCCCCGTGGCTCGGGAACTCTCGCCGCTCAACCCTGACTTGGAAGAAAGCAACCTGGAAACCAGCACAGCTGTAGCTCCCGTCCCCTCTCCATGGGGCACGGTCCCCTGTTCAACCGTGCTTGTGTGCCCAGCCGGGGAGTGGATCCCAGCGGAATTTCAAGGGAGAAAATAGCAGGGGTCCAAGGCGCCTCTGGACGCAACACCTCTTTCCTGAGGCTAGGCCGTCTGGCCCTGTGTGCGTTTAGTCCGAACTGTCATCCGCCTACCGCCAAGGAACCAAACGTTAGAGGCCCCGAGCCTCCGCCACGAACGCCCTTCTTGAGCGCACACTTCACCTGTGGGGTGTTTGAGTGAAAGCATGAGCGATGGAACGTAAACGTGACGCTGACCGAGAAACAGTCCTGTAAGGAAGGCTGTCTCTCGACCCCTCTCTTGTGTGAGGAGGTGAGCAGTGCTCTCCTCTGTGGGCCTGCCTGGAGAGCTAGGTACCTAAGCACTAGCACGGAGAAGCCAGGCTGTAGAGTGACCGAACAGTAGCTAACAGCAGTGGAGAGGGACCGTGCTCTAGACACCATCACGGTTCCGGACGGTGGCAGCACTTTCAGTGTGTCCGCGTGATTGCCTAGGAAACTATTCCCCTGAAACACAGGGCGAGAGAAACGGATTCGCGCAGAGGCACCTCTTGCACCAGCTCTAGTGTCACGAAGCTAGCCTTCCCCCGGCACGGGTGCGTGGAGCCCTGAGGTCCAGGCTCTTCGTTCGGACGCAGAAATCTGGGCAGATACCGTGGCTTAAGCTTCCACCGGTCACTGGGTTAGAGGGCGCGCTCTACTGTGTCCTGTGGCTGAGAGCTGTGGGAACGGCCTCCCTAAAGGCCACCCGAGCGAGCAAGTGGCCGGGGCCGAAGACACGCCTCTTGGCTCGGCTCTCATTGCTGGGGCCAGAACCGTTGCCCCGTGTGCGAGTGCAGGCCGCAAAACCAGACCCTGACTGGCAGAAACCACACTGGAGAGCATCCTGGCTCCAGCCGGAACAGCCGTTGCTGAGGGTGGAAGCATTCTGCCGTGTGCCAGCGGCCGTGCGCTGCCAGCAAGTCCCAGACCTTTCTCGGAGTGAGACTCAGGCGGCGGCAGAAGGCAGAACACGGCTCCCCGCTTGGTTCGTGAAGCCAGGCCTGCGGCCATGCCTTGGCATACCAGTATCATTGCTAGCGGACGAACGTGAAGCAAACACAGTGTAGAGAATCCGTGCTGTAGCGGCCGCCGACCTCTCTGCTAGAGGAGGCAATGTACAAAGTCCGTGCGCGAGAGCCTGGGGAACGGTTTCCATACGCCAAAGCCAGGTGAGAAACAGGCCGTTGTGGAAGGCACCTGACGGCTCAGCTCTTGCTACCAGGAGCTGCTACCTCTACACTGTTCCCCGTGGCTCGGGAACTCTCGCCGCTCAAGCCTGACTTGGAAGAAAGCAGACTGGAAACCAGCACAGCTGTAGCTCCCGTCCCCTGTCCGCAGGGTGCGGCCACCTCTTCAACTGTGCTTGTGTGCCCAGCTGGGTTGTGGGTCCCTGCGGAATTCCAAGGGAGAAAGAAGCAGGGGCCCAACGCGCCTCTGGACGGAACACCTCTTTCCTGAGGCCAGGCCGTCTGGCCCTGTGTGCGTTTAGTCCGAACTGCCATCGGCCTAACGCCAAGGAACCAAACGTTAGAGGCCCCGAGCCTTCGCCACGAACGCCCTTCCTGAGCGCACACTTCACCTGTGGGGTGTTTGTGTGAAAGCATGAGCGATAGAACTTAAACGTGACTCTGACCGACAAACAGGCCTGTAAGGAAGGCTGCTGTCTCGACCCCTCTCTTGTGTGAGGAGGTTAGCACTGCTATCCCCTGTGGGCCTGCCTGGAGACCCAGGTACCTAAGCCCTAGCACGGAGAAGCCAGGCTGTAGAGTGACCGAACACTAGCTAACAGCAGTGGAGAAGGAACGTGCTGTAGACAGCATCACGGTTGCGGAGGGTGGCAACACTTTCAGTGTGTCTGCGTGAGGGCCTAGGAAAAGATTCCCTTGAATCACAGGGCGAGAGAAACGGCTTCGCGGAGAGGCACCGCTCGCATCAGCTCTAGGGTCACGAAGCTAGCCTTCCACCGGCACGGGTGCGTGAAGCCCTGAATTCCAGGCACCTCCATCGACGGCAGAATTCTGGGCAGATACCGTGCCTTAAGCTCCCGCCGGTCACTGCCTTAGAGGGCGCGCTCTATTGTTACTGGGGCTGAGAGCTCTGGGAACGGCCTCCCTAAAGCCCAACCGAGCGAGCAAGAGCCCGGGGCCGAAGACACGCCTCTTGGCTCGGCTCTTGTTGCTGGGCCCAGGACCGTTGCCCCGTGTGCGAGTGCAGGCCTCAAAACCAGCCCCTGACTGTCAGGAACCACACTGGAGAGCGTCCTGGCTCCAGCCGGGACAGCCGTTGCTCAGGGTGGAAACATTCTGCCTTGTGCCTGCGGCCGTGCGCTGCCAGCTAGTCCCAGACCATTTTCGGAGTGAGACTCAGGGGGCGGCAGAAGGCAGAACACGGCCCCCCGCTTGGTTCGTGAAACCGGGCCTCCGGCCCCACTTGGGCATGCAAGTCTCATTGCTAGTGGACGAACGCGAAGCAAACACAGTGTAGAGAATTTGTGCTGTAGCTGCCGCCGACATCTCTGCGGGAGGAGGCAGTGTACGGTGTGCGGGCGCGAGAGCCTGGGGAACGGGTTCCATGCGCCAAAGCCAGGGGAGAAACAGGCCGTTGCGGAAGGCACCTATTGGCTCAGCTCCTGCTACCCGGTGCAGGTACCTCTACACTGCTCCCCGTGGCTCGGGAACTCTCGCCGCTCAACCCTGACTTGGAAGAAAGCAACCTGGAAACCAGCACAGCTGTAGCTCCCGTCCCCTCTCCATGGGGCGCGGTCCCCTGTTCAACCGTGCTTGTGTGCCCAGCCGGGGAGTGGATTCCAGCGGAATTTCAAGGGAGAAAATAGCAGGGGTCCAAGGCGCCTCTGGACGCAACACCTCTTTCCTGAGGCTAGGCCGTCTGGCCCTGTGTGCGTTTAGTCCGAACTGTCATCCGCCTACCGCCAAGGAACCAAACGTTAGAGGCCCCGAGCCTCCGCCACGAAGGCCCTTCTTGAGCGCACACTTCACCTGTGGGGTGTTTGAGTGAAAGCATGAGCGATGGAACGTAAACGTGACGCTGACCGAGAAACAGGCCTGTAAGGAAGGCTGTCTCTCGACCCCTCTCTTGTGTGAGGAGGTGAGCAGTGCTCTCCTCTGTGGGCCTGCCTGGAGAGCTAGGTACCTAAGCACTAGCACGGAGAAGCCAGGCTGTAGAGTGACCGAACAGTAGCTAACAGCAGTGGAGAGGGACCGTGCTCTAGACACCATCACGGTTCCGGACGGTGGCAGCACTTTCAGTGTGTCCGCGTGAGTGCCTAGGAAACTATTCCCCTGAAACACAGGGCGAGAGAAACGGATTCGCGCAGAGGCACCTCTTGCACCAGCTCTAGTGTCACGAAGCTAGCCTTCCCCCGGCACGGGTGCGTGGAGCCCTGAGGTCCAGGCTCTTCGTTCGGACGCAGAAATCTGGGCAGATACCGTGGCTTAAGCTTCCACCGGTCACTGGGTTAGAGGGCGCGCTCTACTGTGTCCTGTGGCTGAGAGCTGTGGGAACGGCCTCCCTAAAGGCCACCCGAGCGAGCAAGTGGCCGGGGCCGAAGACACGCCTCTTGGCTCGGCTCTTGGTGCTGGGGCCAGGACCGTTGCCCCGGGTGCGAGTGCAGGCCGCAAAACCAGCCCCTGACTGGCAGAAACCACACTGGAGAGCATCCTGGCACCAGCCGGAACAGCCGTTGCTGAGGGTGGAAGCATTCTGCCGTGTGCCAGCGGCCGTGCGCTGCCAGCAAGTCCCAGACCTTTTTCGGAGTGAGACTCAGGCGGCGGCAGAAGGCAGAACACGGCCCCCCGCTTGGTTCGTGAAGCCAGGCCTGCGGCCCTGCCTTGGCATGCCAGTCTCATTGCTAGCGGACGAACGTGAAGCAAACACAGTGTAGAGAATCCGTGCTGTAGCGGCCGCCGACCTCTCTGCTAGAGGAGGCAATGTACAATATCCGTGCGCGAGAGCCTGGGGAACGGTTTCCATACGCCAAAGCCAGGTGAGAAACAGGCCGTTGTGGAAGGCACCTGACGGCTCAGCTCTTGCTACCAGGAGCTGCTACCTCTACACTGTTCCCCGTGGCTCGGGAACTCTCGCCGCTCAAGCCTGACTTGGAAGAAAGCAGACTGGAAACCAGCACAGGTGTAGCTCCCGTCCGCTGTCCACAGGGTGCGGCCACCTCTTCAACTGTGCTTGTGTGCCCAGCTGGGTAGTGGGTCCCTGCGGAATTCCAAGGGAGAAAGAAGCAGGGGCCCAACGCGCCTCTGGACGGAACACCTCTTTCCTGAGGCCAGGCCGTCTGTCCCTGTGTGCGTTTAGTCCGAACTGCCATCCGCCTAATGCCAAGGAACCAAACGCTAGAGGCCCCGAGCCTACCCCACGAACGCCCTTCCTGAGCGCACACTTCACATGTGGGGTGTTTGTGTGCAAGCATGAGCGATGGAACCTAAATGTGACTCTGACCGAAAAACAGGCCTGTAAGGAAGGCTGCTGTCTCGACCCCTCTATTGTGTGAGGAGGTTAGAACTGCTCTCCCCTGTGGGCCTGCCTGGAGACCTAGGTACCTAGGTACCTAACTAAGCACTAGCTCGGAGAAGCTAGGCTGTAAGGTGACCGAAAACTAGCTAACAGCAGTGGAGAGGGACCGTGCTGTAGACAGCATCACAGTTGCGGAGGGTGGCAACACTTTCAGTGTGTCTGCGTGAGGGCCTAGGAAAAGATTCCCTTGAATCACAGGGCGAGAGAAACGGCTTCGCGGAGAGGCACCGCTCGCATCAGCTCTAGGGTCACGAAGCTAGCCTTCCACCGGCACGGGTGCGTGAAGCCCTGAATTCCAGGCACCTCCATCGACGGCAGAAATCTGGGCAGATACCGTGCCTTAAGCTCCCGCCAGTCACTGCCTTAGAGGGCGCGCTCTATTGTTACTGGGGCTGAGAGCTCTGGGAACGGCCTCCCTAAAGCCCAACCGAGCGAGCAAGAGCCCGGGGCCGAAGACACGCCTCTTGGCTCGGCTCTTGTTGCTGGGCCCAGGACCGTTGCCCCGTGTGCGAGTGCAGGCCTCAAAACCAGCCCCTGACTGTCAGGAACCACACTGGAGAGCGTCCTGGCTCCAGCCGGGACAGCCGTTGCTCAGGGTGGAAACATTCTGCCTTGTGCCTGCGGCCGTGCGCTGCCAGCTAGTCCCAGACCATTTTCGGAGTGAGACTCAGGGGGCGGCAGAAGGCAGAACACGGCCCCCCGCTTGGTTCGTGAAACCGGGCCTCCGGCCCCACTTGGGCATGCAAGTCTCATTGCTAGCGGACGAACGCGAAGCAAACACAGTGTAGAGAATCCGTGCTGTAGCTGTCGCCGACCTCTCTGCGGGAGGAGGCAGCGTACGGTGTCCGGGCGCGAGAGCCTTGGAAACGGGTTCCATGCGCCAAAGCCAGGTGAGAAACAGGACGTTGCGGAAGGCACCTATCGGCTCAGCTCCTGCTACCCGGTGCAGGTACCTCTACACTGCTCCCCGTGGCTCGGGAACTCTCGCTGCTCAACCCTGACTTGGAAGAAAGCAACCTGGAAACCAGCACAGCTGTAGCTCCCGTCCCCTCTCCATGGGGCGCGGTCCCCTGTTCAACCGTGCTTGTGTGCCCAGCCGGGGAGTGGTTCCCAGCGGAATTTCAAGGGAGAAAATAGCAGGGGTCCAAGGCGCCTCTGGACGCAACACCTCTTTACTGAGGCTAGGCCGTCTGGCCCTGTGTGCGTTTAGTCCGAACTGTCATCCGCCTACCGCCAAGGAACCAAACGTTAGAGGCCCCGAGCCTCCCCCACGAACGCCCTTCTTGAGCGCACACTTCACCTGTGGGGTGTTTGAGTGAAAGCATGAGCGATGGAACGTAAACGTGACGCTGACCGAGAAACAGGCCTGTAAGGAAGGCTGTCTCTCGACCCCTCTCTTGTGTGAGGAGGTTAGAAGTGCTTCCTCTGTGGGCCTGCCTGGAGAGCTAGGTACCTAAGCACTAGCACGGAGAAGCCAGGCTGTAGAGTGACCGAACAGTAGCTAACAGCAGTGGAGAGGGACCGTGCTCTAGACACCATCACGGTTCCGGACGGTGGCAACACTTGCAGTGTGTCCGCGTGAGTGCCTAGGAAACTATTGCCCTGAAACACAGGGCGAGAGAAACGGATTCGCGCAGAGGCACCTCTTGCACCAGCTCTGGTGTCACGAAGCTAGCCTTCCCCCGGCACGGGTGCGTGGAGCCCTGAGGTCCAGGCTCTTCCTTCGAACGCAGAAATCTGGGCAGATACCGTGGCTTAAGCTTCCACCGGTCACTGGGTTAGAGGGCGCGCTCTACTGTGTCCTGTGGCTGAGAGCTCTGGGAACGGCCTCCCTAAAGGCCACCCGAGCGAGCAAGTGGCCGGGGCCGAAGACAAGCCTCTTGGCTCGGCTCTTGTTGCTGGGCCCAGGACCGTTGCCCCGTGTGCGAGTGCAGGCCGCAAAACCAGCCCCTGACTGGCAGGAACCACACTGGAGAGCATCCTGGCTCCAGCCGGGACAGCCGTTGCTGAGGGTGGAAGCATACTGCCGTGTGCCAGCGGCCGTGCGCTGCCAGCAAGTCCCAGACCTTTCTCGGAGTGAGACTCAGGGGGCGGCAGAAGGCAGAACACGGCCCCCCGCTTGGTTCGTGAAGCCAGGCCTGCGGCCCTGCCTTGGCATGCCAGTCTCATGCTAGCGGACGAACGTGAAGCAAACACAGTGTAGAGAATCCGTGCTGTAGCGGCCGCCGACCTCTCTGCTAGAGGAGGCAATGTACAATGTCCGTGCGCGAGAACCTGGGGAACGGTTTCCATACGCCAAAGCCAGGTGAGAAACAGGCCGTTGTGGAAGGCACCTCACGGCTCTGCTCTTGCTACCAGGAGCTGCTACCTCTACACTGTTCCCCGTGGCTCGGGAACTCTCGCCGCTCAAGCCTGACTTGGAAGAAAGCAGACTGGAAACCAGCACAGCTGTAGCTCCCGTCCCCTGTCCACAGGGTGCGGCCACCTCTTCAACTGTGCTTGTGTGCCCAGCTGGGTAGTGGGTCCCTGCGGAATTCCAAGGGAGAAAGAAGCAGGGGCCCAACGCGCCTCTGGACGGAACACCTCTTTCCTGAGGCCAGGCCGTCTGGCCCTGTGTGCGTTTAGTCCGAACTGCCATCCGCCTAATGCCAAGGAACCAAACGCTGGAGGCCCCGAGCCTACCCCACGAACGCCCTTCCTGAGCGCACACTTCACCTGTGGGGTGTTTGTGTGCAAGCATGAGCGATGGAACCTAAATGTGACTCTGACCGAAAAACAGGCCTGTAAAGAAGGCTGCTGTCTCGACCCCTCTATTGTGTGAGGAGGTTAGAACTGCTCTCCCCTGTGGGCCTGCCTGGAGACCTAGGTACCTAGGTACCTAACTAAGCACTAGCTCGGAGAAGCTAGGCTGTAAGGTGACCGAAAACTAGCTAACAGCAGTGGAGAGGGACCGTGCTGTAGACAGCATCACAGTTGCGGAGGGTGGCAACACTTTCAGTGTGTCTGCGTGAGGGCCTAGGAAACGATTTCCTTGAATCAGAGGGCGAGAGAAACGGCTTCGCGCAGAGGCACCGCTCGCATCAGCTCTAGCGTCACGAAGCTGGCCTTCCCCCACACGGGTGTGTGGAGCCCTGAATTCCAGGCACCACCGTCGAAGGCAGAAATCTGGGCAGATACCGTGCCTTAAGCTCCCGCCGGTCACTGGGGTAGAGGGCGCGCTCTACTGTGTCCTGTGGCTGAGAGCTCTGGGAACGGCCTCCCTAAAGCCCAAACAAGCGAGCTAGAGCCCGGGGCCGAAGACACGCCTCTTGGCTCGGCTCTTGTTGCGGGGCACAGGACCGTTGCCCCGTGTGCGAGTGCAGGCCGCAAAACCAGCCCCTGACTGGCAGGAACCACACTGGAGAGCATCCTGGCTACAGCCGGGACAGCCGTTGCTGAGGGTGAAAGCATTCTGCCGTGTGCCTGCGGCTGTGCGCTGCCACTACTCCCAGCCCATTTTCGGAGTGAGACTCAGGCAGCGGCAGAAGGCAGAACACGGCTCCCGGTTTGGTTCGTGAAGCCGGGCCTGCGGCCCCGCTTTGGCATGCAAGTCTCATTGCTAGCGGACGAACGGGAACCAAACACAGTGTAGAGAATCCGTGCTGTAGCGGCCGCGGACCTCTCTGCAGGAGGAGGCAGTGTACGGTGTCCGGGCGCGAGAGCCTGGGGAACGGGTTCCATGCGCCAAAGCCAGGTGAGAAACAGGCCTTTGCGGAAGGCACCTCTCGGCTCAGCTCTTGCTACCCGGAGCTGCTACCTCCACACTGCTCCCCGTGGCTCGGGAACTCTCGCCGCTCAACCCTGACTTGGAAGAAAGTAGCCTGGAAAGCAGCACAGCTGTAGCTCCCGTCCCCTCTCCACTGGGCGCGGCCACCGGTTCAACCGTGCTTGTGTGCCCAGCTGGGGAGTGGGTCCCAGCGAAATTGCAGGGAGAAAGAATCAGGGGTCCAAGGCGCCTCTGGACGCAACAGCTCTTTCCTGAGGCCAGGCCGACTGGCCCTGTGTGCGTTTAGTCCGAACTGCCATCGGCCTAACGCCAAGGAACCAAACGCTAGAGGCCCCGAGCCTCCGCCACGAACGCCCTTCCTGAGCGCCCACTTCACCTGTGGGGTGTTTGTGTGCAAGCATGAGGGATGGAACCTAAACGTGACTCTGACCGAGAAATAGGCCTGTAAAGAAGGCTGCTTTCTCGACCCCTCTATTTTGTGAGGATGTTAGCACTGCTATCCCCTGTGGGCCTGCCTGTCGACCTAGGTACCTAGGTACCTAACTAAGCACTAGCAAGGAGAAGCCAGGGTGTAATGTGACCGAAACTAGCTAACAGCAGTGGAGAGGGACCGTGCTGTAGACAGCATCTCGGTTGCGGAAGGTGGCAACACTTTCAGTGTGTCTGCGTGAGGGCCTAGGGAACGATTCCCTTGAATCACAGGGCGAGAGAAACGGCTTCGCGCAGAGGCACCGCTCGCATCAGCTCTAGGATCACGAAGCTAGCCTTCCCCCGGCACGGGTGCCTGGAGCCCTGAGTTCCAGGCACCACCGTCGAAGGCAGAAATCTGGGCAGATACCGTGCCTTAAGCTCCCGCCGGTCACTGGGTTAGAGGGCGCGCTCTACTGTGTCCTGTGGCTGAGAGCTCTGGGAACGGCCTCCCTAAAGCCCAACCGTGCGAGCTAGAGCCCGGGGCCGAAGACACGCCTCTTGGCTCGGCTCTTGTTGCTGGGCCCAGGACCTTTGCCCCGTGTGCGTGTGCAGGCCCCAAAACCAGCCCCTGACTGGCAGGAACCACACTGGAGAGCATCCTGGCTCCAGCCGGGACAGCCGTTGCTGAGGGTGAAAGCATTCTGCCTTGTGCCTTCGGCCGTGCGCTGCCAGCGGTTCCCAGACCATTTTCGGAGTGAGACTCAGGCGGCGGCAGAAGGCAGAACACGGCCCCCCAGTCCGTTCGTGAAGCCGGGCCTGCGGCCCCGCTTTGGCATGCAAGTCTCATTGGTAGTGGATGAACGCGAAGCAAACAGTGTAGAGAATCCGTGCTGTAGCTGCCGCCGACATCTCTGCGGGAGGAGGCAGTGTACGGTGTCCGTGCGTGAGAACCTGGGGAACAGGTTCCACCCGCCAAAGCCAGGTGAGAAACAGGCCGTTGCGGAAGGCATCTCTCGGCTCAGCTCTTGCTACCAGGAGCTGCTGCATGCACACTGCTCCCCTTTGCTCGGGAACTCTCGCCGCTCAACCCTGACTTGGAAGAAAGCAGCCTGGAAAGCAGCACAGCTGTAGCTCCCGTCCCCTCTCCATGGGGCGCGGTCCCCTGTTCCACTGTGCTTTTGTGCCCAGCCGGGGAATGGATCCAGCGGAATTTCAAGGGAGAAAGAAGCAGGGGTCCAAGGCGCGTCTGGACGCAACACTTCTTTCCTGAGGCCAGGCCGTCTGGCCCTGTGTGCGTTTAGTCCGAACTGCCATCGGCCTAACGCCAAGGAACCAAACGTTAGAGGCCCCGAGCCTCCGCCACGAACGCCCTTCCTGAGCGCACACTTCACTTGTGGGGTGTTTGTGTGAAAGCATGAGCGATAGAACTTAAACGTGACTCTGACCGACAAACAGGCCTGTAAGGAAGGCTGCTGTCTCGACCCCTCTCTTGTGTGAGGAGGTTAGCACTGCTATCCCCTGTGGGCCTGCCTGGAGACCCAGGTACCTAAGCCCTAGCACGGAGGAGCCAGGCTGTAGAGTGACCGAACACTAGCTAACAGCAGTGGAGAGGGACCGTGCTGTAGACAGCATCACGGTTGCGGAGGGTGGCAACACTTTCAGTGTGTCTGCGTGAGGGCCTAGGAAAAGATTCCCTTGAATCACAGGGCGAGAGAAACGGCTTCGCGCAGAGGCACCGCTCGCACCAGCTCTAGTGTCACGAAGCTAGCCCTCCTCCGGCACGGGTGCGTGGAGCCCTGAATTCCAGGCACCTCCTTCTAAGGCAGAAATCTGGGCAGATACCGTGCCTCAAGCTCCCGCCGTTCACAGGGTTAGAGGGAACGCTCTACTCTGTACTGTGGCTGAGAGCTCTCGGAACGGGCTCCCTAAAGCGCACGCGAGCGAGCAAGAGCATATCTTGCAGATACCGTGCCTTTCAACAGTTGTGTTTTCATTTTCATTGGTTTCCGTGAGTTTTTTTAATTCTTCCTTAATTTCCTCTTTGACCCATTCATTCTTTAGTAGGATGCTCCCTAGCCTCCATATATTTCAGTTCTTTCCAACTTTCCTCTTGTGATTGAGTTCTAGTTTCAAAGCACTGTGGTCTGAAAATATGCAGGGAATAATCCCAATCTTTTGGTAGCCGTTGAGACTTGATTTGTGATCTAGGATGTGATCAATTCTGGAGAATGTTCCATGGGCACTAGAGAAGAATGTGTATTCCGTTGCTTTGGGATGGAATGTTCTGAATATGTCTGTGAACTCTTTTGGTCCATTGTGTCATTGAATGTCTTTATTTCCTTGTTGATCTTTTGCTTAGATGATCTGTCCACTTCAGTGAGGGCTTTACCAGAAAGTCCCTCACTATTATTTTATTGTTGTCAATGTGTTTCTTTGCTTTTGTTATTAACTGGCTTATATAATTGGCTGCTCCCACGTTAGGGGCATAGATATTTACGATTGTTAGATCTTCTTGTTGGATAGACCCTTTAAGTAGGATATAGTGTCCTTCCTCATCTCTTATTATAGTCTTTGTTTTAAAATCTAATTGGTCTGTTATAAGGTTTGCCACCCCAGCTTTCTTTTGGTGTCCATTAGCATGGTAAATGGTTTTCCACCCCCTCACTTTCATTCTGGGGGTGTGTTTGGTTCTAAACTGTGTCTCTTACAGACAGCATATCGATGAGTCTTGTTTTTTAATACAATCTGATAGCCTGTATCTTTTGATTGGGGCATTTAGCCCATTTACATTCAGGGTAACTATTGAAAGGTATGAATTTAGTGACATTGTATTGCCTGTAAGGTGACTGTGACTGTATATTGTCTGTGTTCCTTTCTGGTCTATGCTGCTTTTAGGCTCTCTCTGCTTAGGAGGACCCCTTTCAATATTTCTTGGAGGGCTGGTTTCGTGTTTGCAAATTCCTTTCGTTTTTGTTTGTCCTGGAAGCTTTTTATCTCTCCTTCAATTTTCAATAACAGCCTAGCTGGATATAGTATTCTTAGCTGCATATTCTTCTCGTTTAGTGCTCTGAAGATATCATGCCAGTCCTTTCTGGCCTGCCACGTCTCTGTGGATAGGTCTGTTGCCAGTCTAATGTTTCTACCATTGTAGGTTACATATCTCTTCTCCTGAGCTGCTTTCAGGATTTTCTCTTTGTCTCTGAGACTCGTAAGTTTTACTATTAGATGTGGGGGTGTCGACCTATTTTTATTGATTTTGAGAGGGGTTCTCTGCGCTTCCTGAATTTTGATGCCTGTTTCCTTCCCCACATTAGGGAAGTTCTCTGCTATAATTTGCTCCAATATACCTTCTGCCCCTCTCTCTCTTTCTTCCTCCTCTGGGATCCCAATTATTCTAATGTTTCATCTTATCATATCGCTTATCTCTCGAATTCTGCCCTCGTGATCCAGTAGTTGTTTATCTCTTTTTCTCAGCTTCTTTATTTTTCATCATTTGGTCTTGTATCTCGCTAATTCTCTCTTCGGCCTCATTTGTCCTAGCAGTTAGTGCCCCCATTTTTTATTGCACCTCATTAATAGCCTTTTTGATTTCGACTTGGTTAGATTTTAGTTCTTTTATTTCTCCAGGAAGGGTTTCTCTAATAACCTCCATGCTTTTTTCAATCCCAGCTAGTATCTTTAAAATCATGATTCTGAACTCTAGGTCCGACATCGCACTAATGTCCATATTGAGTAGGTCCCTGGTAGATGGTACTACCTCTTGTTCTTTTTGTTGAGGTGATTTTTTTCGTCTTGTCATTTTGTCCAGAGGAGAATAGATGAATGAGAAAACAAAATGCTAACAGGATAACAACATCCCCAGAAAATATATTCTAAACAAATCAGAAAAGACCTGAGACCAGGGGAGAAGAAAGGGAAAGAAAGAAAAAAGAGAAAAAAAACCCCAAAAAGATAGAAACAGATGAAAACAGAACAAAAATAAAACAGAACATGATCATATATAATCAGGCTAGTGCAGAGATCAGTGCCACACACTAGATTTTGGGTGTATTTTGGTCTATTAGAAGAAAGTGCCTCCTAAAATTTTAAAGAAAGACTTATATATGTACAAAATAAGGGTTGATACAATGAAGGGATGGAATATGAATGTAAAGATGAAAATTATAAAAGATTATGTAAAAGGAATTGATAAGATAGGAAGTTGTTTGAAAAAAGAAAGAAGATTTAAAAAGAAAAGAAAAAACGGAGAGAATGCGATCAGGCAGGAGACTAGAACAAAGCCATACACTAGTGATTTAGGATATATTTTGATCTGTTATAAGAAACTGTACCTCAAAACTTTAGAGAGAACAACTTATATATATATGCGCCATAAATAAGGATAACTACCATGAAGGGACAGAATATGACTCTAAAAATGAAAAATAAAAATTCTTTAAAAGTGATTGATAAGATGCTGGTTGTAAAAGGGAAAAAGAAAAATTCAACAAAAAAGTTAAAAAAAATTAACTTTGAAAGACTAATGAATCACGGTAAAAAAGCCATGAATTCTATGTGCAGTATTCCCTTAGCGCTGGAGTTCTCCCGTTCTCATTGATCGGTGAACTTGGTCTTGGCTGGCTGTTCGTGTTGATCTTCTGGGGGAGGGACGTGTTGCCATGGTTCCCAAATATCTCTTCCGGAGGCGGAATTGCCCTGCCCTTGTCGGTCGGGACTAAGTAAGCTGCTTGGGTTTGCTCTCAGATGCTTTTGTTCCCTGCAAGCTTTCCCTATGGCTTTGGAGGACGAGAGTGAAAATGGGGGCCTCCAGTCTCCGCCCCAGAGGAGCGGAGAACTCAGGGCCCCACTCCTCAGAGCGCCCCCAGAGAAAAGCAGTCAATCACTGCCGTCTCCCCAGTCTCCGGCCGTACTCCGTGCTCACCTGGCCTGTGACCGAGCGTTTCTATCTCTGGCACCTGCTCGGTGTGGAGTCTCCAAACCCAGCCGATCCCTGCGGTGCGCTCTCCTGCCGCTCCTCCTGGAGGAGGAAGGGGAGTCTCCCCGGATCTGCCACTTGTTGGGTCCCTGCTGGAGGAGCAGTGGCCTGATTGTGTCGCCGATCACAGTTTATGGCAACCCCAAGCTGAGATCCCGCGCCTCGGCTCCGTCTCTGCAGCCGGCTTCTCCGCTCCGATACCTGGGAGCTCTGGTGCACTCAGGCACCCCCGGTCGTTCTGTGACCCCCGAGGGTCCTGAGACCACATTGTCCTGCAAGGGTTCCACCCCCCACTTAGCCACTGGAGCGACGTCCCTCAGCAGAGCTAACTTCTAAAAGTTCTGATTTTGTGCTCCGCGGCTCTATCACTTGCCAGAGCGGCCGATGGAGGGCCCCTCCCCCGCCGTCTATCCTCCCGTATATCGCCTCGGATTCACTTCTCCGCACGTCCTACCTTCCAGAAAGTGGTCGCTTTTCCGTTCAGAGAGTTGTTGCTATTCTTTTCTTCGATCTCCTGTTGAGTTCGTAGGTGTTCAGAATGGTTTGATCCCTATTCATCCCAATTCCTGAGACCAGATGAAATCCAGGTCTCCTACTCTTCCGCCATCTTGCTCCGCCCGCCCCCCACATTTGTTCTTTGGATTTGTATGTGTTCCTTTCTGAATTCTCCTGGTTTTTTTCTCCTTGGGCTTTACCTTGAAGACAGAATGATTCCTGTCCCTCATCTTTGGTCATCTTTTTTCCCCCATTTTCTCATATCACATGATTATGTCTCTGCACTAGGTAGATTTTCTCCAAGTGTAACATTGCTTTCATTTTACAAATTTAGGTTACATTTTACTGATGAAAGCTTGGTATTTAAAGAAAAGTTTGGGAGAAGCCCACAGGTAACACCATTTGCCCTTTTAAAAAGCTAATTAATTGCATTTATTTATAAGCTCTAGAAATAGGCTGTCTCTTCTGCATGTACTTTTTACATTGCAGAATTTGTGTTTAATTTCATCTTGGTTAAGACAGATGAGAATATTTGCCTGAATTTGTTCTTAGTCATATTTGGATAACATCACACTGCAGCATTTTATTGCCCTCAGCTGTCTGTGATCCCGAAAACATGCGTGTGACTGAAGCCCCAAAACACCCGATCTCTGAAGAACTGGAAACACCGGTAAAAGACAGCCACCTGATCCCTACACCTCAAGCCCCCAGTATTGCCTTCCCCCTAGCCAACCCACCAGTGGCCCCACACCCTCGAGAAAAGGTTACTTTATCCTTAGTGCGATGATACACCTTTTTGATATTACTGTTACGCTGCATTAAGAATTTCCTGATACCACCAGCAAGAGTTCACAAATGTTGAAACTGCATTTCTTTGCATGCTGTTATTTCTGTATTTGATAAGTCAAAGGACTAAAAATGTCACTTAAAACCATCTACCTGATTGATAGCCTCTTTACTGTTAATTTTTTCTAAAATAAAACTCTTCCATTTCAGATTATAACAATAGAGGAAACACATGAAGACTTAAAAAAACAGTATATATTCCAGTTGTCATCTCTGAATCCTCAAGAACGTATTGATTATTGTCATCTGATTGGAAAACTAGGTACAAGTATTTTAAGTTAAAAATGTAACCTTCCTATTCTCGGGGGGCGGAGCAAGATGGCGGAGGAGTAGGAGACCTGGATTTCGTCTGGTCTCAGGAATTCAGCTGAATAGGGATCAAACCATTCTGAACACCTACGAACTCAACAGGAGATCGAAGAGGAGAGTAGCAACAACTCTCTGAACAGAGAAGCGACAACTTACTGGAAGAGTCATATTTTATCCCTTCGTAGTAGTTACCCTTATTTTTGGCAAATATATATAAGTTGTTCTCTCTTTAAAATTTTGAGATACAGTTTCTTCTAACAGATAAAAATATACCCTAAATCCCTAGTGTATGGTTCTGTTCTAGTCTCCTGTCTGATCACATTCTCTACCTTTATTCTTTTTTTTTTAATCTTCTTTCTTTTTTCAAACAACTTCTTATCTTATCAAGTCCTTTTATAAAATATTTTATAATTTTTATCTTTACAGTCATCTTCTGTCCCTTCATTGTATCGACCCTTATTTTGTACATCTATGTCTTTCTTCCTTTAAAATTTTAGGAGGCACTTTTTTCTAACAGATCAAAATACGCCCAAAATCTAGTGTGTGGCACTGATCTATGCACTAGCCTGATCATATTTGATCACATTCTGCTTTTTTTGTATTGTTCTGTTTTTGTTTTTATCTTTTTTTTTTCTCTCTCTCTTTCTTTTTTCTTTCTTTCCCTTTCTTTTCCCCTGGTTTCAGGTCTTTTCTGATTTGTATACAGTATATTTGCTGGGGACGTTGTAAACCTGTTAGCATTTTGTTCTCTCATTCATCTATTCTCCTCTGGACAAAATGACAAGTCGAAAAAAATCACCTCAGCAAAAAGAACAAGAGGTAGTACGGTCAGCCAGGGACCTACTCAATACGGACGTTAGTACGATGTCGGACCTAGAGTTCAGAATCATGACTTTAAAGATACTAGCTGGGCTTGAAGAAAGCGTGGAAGTTATTAGAGAAACCCTTTCTGGAGAAAGAAAAGAACTAAAATCTAACCAAGTCGAAATCAAAAAGGCTATTGATGAGGTGCAATCAAAAATGGGGGCACTAACTGCTAGGATAAATGAGGCAGAAGAGAGAATCAGTGATATAGAAGACCAAATGATGGAACGTAAAGAGGCTGAGAAAAAGAGGGAGAAACAACTACAGGATCACGAGGGCAGAATTCGAGAGATAAGTGATTCGATAAGACGAAACAACATTAGAATAATTGGGATCCCAGAAGAAGAAGAAAGAGAGAGAGGGGCAGAAGGTATATTGGAGCAAATAATAGCAGAGAACTTCCCTAATGTGAGGAAGGAAACAGGCATCAAAATCCAGGAGGCACAGAGAACCCCTCTCAAAATCAATAAAAATAGGTCAACACCCCGACATCTAATAGTAAAACTTACGAGTCTCACAGACAAAGAGAAAATCCTGAAAGCAGCTCGGGAGAAGAGATATGTAACCTACAAGGGTAAAAATATTAGATTGGCAACAGACCTATCCACAGAGACGTGGCAGGCCAGAAAGGACTGGCAAGATATCTTCAGAGCACTAAACGAGAAAAATATGCAGCCAAGAATACTATATCCAGCTAGGCTGTCATTGAAAACAGAAGGAGAGATAAAAAGCTTCCAGAACAAACAAAAACTAAAGGAATTTGCAAACACGAAACCAGCCCTCCAAGAAATATTGAAAGGGGTCCTCTAAGCAAAGAGAGAGCCTAAAAGCAGCAAAGATCAGAGAGGAACACAGACAACATACAGTAACAGTCACCCTACAGGCAATACAATGGCACTGAATTCATACCTTTCAATAGTTACCCTGAATGTAAATGGGCTCAATGCCCCAATCAAAAGACACAGGCTCTCAGATTGGATTAAAAAACAAGACCCATCCATATGCTGTCTGCAAGAGACTCATTTTAGACCCAAAGACACCCCCAGATTGAAAGTGAGGGGGTGGAAAACCATTTACCATGCTAATGGACACCAAAAGAAAGCTGGGGTGGCAATCCTTATATCAGACAAACTAGATTTTAAAACAAAGACTGTAATAAGAGATGAGGAAGGACACTATATCCTACTTAAAGGGTCTATCCAACAAGAAGACCTAACAATCGTAAATATCTATGCCCCGAACGTGGGAGCAGCCAATTATATAAGGCAATTAATAACAAAAGCAAAGAAACACATTGACAACAATACAATAATAGTGGGGGACTTTAACACCCCCCTGACTGAAATGGACAGATCCTCTAAGCAAAAGATCAACAAGGAAATAAAGACTTTCAATGACACACTGGACCAAATGGACTTCACAGACATATTCAGAACATTCCATCCCAAAGCAACGGAATACACATTCTTCCCTAGTGCCCATGGAACATTCTCCAGAATTGATCACATCCTAGGTCACAAATCAGGTCTCAACTGGTACCAAAAGATTGGGATCATTCCCTGCATGTTTTCAGACCACAGGGCTTTGAAACTAGAACTCAATCACAAGAGGAAAGTCGGAAAGAACTCAAATACATGGAGGCTAAAGAGCATCCTACTAAAGAATGAATGGGTCAACCAGGAAATTAAAGAAGAATTTAAAAAATTCATGGAAACCAATGAAAATGAAAACACAACTGTCCAAAATCTTTGGGATACAGCAAAGGCAGTCCTGAGAGGAAAGTATATAGCAATACAAGCCTTTCTCAAGAAACAAGAAAGGTCTCAAATACACAATCTAACCCTACACCTAAAGGAGCTGGGGAAAGAACAGCAAATAAAGCCTAAACCCAGCAGGAGAAGAGAAATAATAAAGATCACAGCAGAAATCAATGAAATAGAAACCAAAAGAACAGTAGAACAGATCAACGAAACTAGGAGCTGGTTCTTTGAAAGAATTAACAAGATTGATAAACCCCTGGCCAGACTGATCAAAAAGAAAAGAGAAATGTCCCAAATCAACAAAATCATGAATGAAAGAGGAGAGATCACAACCAACACCAAAGAAATAAAAACAATTATAAGAACACATTATGAGCAACTCTATGCCAGCAAATTAGATAACCTGGAAGAAATGGGTGCATTCCTAGAGATGTATCAACTACCAAAACTGAACCAGGAAGAAATAGAAAACCTGAATAGACCTATAACCACTAAGGAAATTGAAGCAGTCATCAAAAATCTCCCAAGAAACAAAAGCCCAGGGCCAGATGGCTTCCCAGGGGAATTCTATCAGACATTTAAAGAAGACTTAATACCTATTCTCCTGAAACTGTTCCAAAAAATAGAAATGGAAGGAAAACTGCCAAACTCATTTTATGAGGCCACCATTACCTTGATCCCAAAACCAGACAAAGATCCCATCAAAAAGGAGAATTACAGACCAATATCCTTGATGAACATGGATGCAAAAATTCTCACCAAAATACTAGCCAATAGGATCCAACAGTACATTAAAAGGATTATTCACCACGACCAAGTGGGATTTATCCCTGGGCTGCAAGGCTGGTTCAACATCCGCAAATCAATCAACGTGATACAATACATTAACAAAAGAAAGAACAAGAATCATATGATTCTCTCAATAGATGCAGAAAAAGCATTTGACAAAGTACAGCATCCTTTCTTGATCAAAACTCTTCAAAGTATAGGGATAGAGGGTACATACCTCAATATCATAAAAGCCATCTACGAAAAACCTACAGCGAATATCATTCTCAATGGGGAAAAGCTGAGAGCTTTTCCCCTAAGGTCAGGAACGCGGCAGGGATGTCCACTCTCACCACTGCTATTCAACATAGTATTAGAAGTCCTAGCCACAGCAATCAGACAACAAAAAGAAATCAAAGGCATCCAAATCGGCAAAGAGGAAGTCAAACTCTCACTCTTTGCAGATGATATGATACTGTATGTGGAAAACCCAAAAGACTCCACCCCAAAACTGCTAGAACTCACACAGGAATTCAGTCACGTAGCAGGCTATAAAATCAATGCACAGAAATCAGTGGCATTCCTATACACCAACAACAAGACAGAAGAGAGACAAATCAAGGAGTCGATCCCATTCACAATTGCACCCAAAAGCATAAGATACCTAGGAATAAGTTTAACCAAAGAGGCAAAGGATCTGTACTCAGAAAACTATAAAATACTCATGAAAGAAATTGAAGAAGACACAAAGAAATGGAAAAACGTTCCATGCTCATGGATTGGAAGAACCAACATTGTGAAGATGTCAATGCTACCTAGAGCAATCTACACATTCAATGCAATCCCCATCAAAATACCATCCATTTTTTTCAAAGAAATGGAACAAATAATCCTAAAATTTGTATGGAACCAGAAGAGACCCCGAATAGCCAGAGGAATCTTGAAAAAGAAAAGCAAAGCTGGCGGCATCACAATTCCGGACTTCCAGCTCTATTACAAAGCTGTCATCATCAAGACAGTATGGTACTGGCACAAAAACAGACACATAGATCAATGGAACAGAATCGAGAGCCCAGAAATGGACCCTCAACTCTATGGTCAACTTATCTTTGACAAAGCAGGAAAGAATGTCCAGTGGAAAAAAGACAGTCTCTTCAACAAATGGTGTTGGGAAAATTGGACAGCCACATGCAGAAGAATGAAACTGGATCATTTCCTTACACCACACACAAAAATAGACTCCAAATGGTTGAAAGACCTAATCGTGAGACAGGAGTCCATCCAAATCCTAAAGGAGAACACAGGTAACAACCTCTTCGACCTCAGCCGCAGCAACTTCTTCCTAGAAACATCACCAAAGGCACAGGAAGCCAGGGCAAAAATGAACTATTGGGATTTCATCAAGATAAAAAGCTTTTGCACAGCAAAAGAAACAGTCCACAAAACCAAAAGACAACCGACAGAATGGGAGAAAATATTTGCAAATGACATATCAGATAAAGGGCTAGTGTCCAAAATCTATAAAGAACTTATCAAACTCAACAACCAAAGAACAAATAATCCAATCAAGAAATGGGCAGAAGACATGAACAGACATTTTTCCAAAGAAGACATCCAAATGGCCAACAGGCACATGAAAAAGTGCTCCACATCGCTCGGCATCAGGGAAATCCAAATCAAAACCTCAATGAGATACCACCTCACACCCGTCAGAATGGCTAAAATTAACAAGTCAGGGAACGACAGATGTTGGCGGGGATGTGGAGAAAGGGGAACCCTCCTACACTGTTGGTGGGAATGCAAGCTGGTGCAACCCCTCTGGAAAACAGTATGGAGGTTCCTCAAACAGTTGAAATTAGAGCTACCGTTCGATCCAACAATCGCACTACTGGGTATTTACCCCAAAGATACAAATGTAGGGACCCGAAGGGGTACGTGCACCCCAATGTTTATAGCAGCAATGTCCACAATAGCCAAACTGTGGAAAGAGCCAAGATGTCCATCGACAGATGAATGGCTAAAGAAGAAGTGGTATATATACACAATGGAATATTATGCAGCCATCAAAAGGAATGAGATCTTGCCATTTGCAACGACGTGGATGGAACTGGAGGGTGTTATGCTGAGTGAAATAAGCCAATCAGAGAAAGACATGTATCATATGACCTCACTGATATGAGGAATTCTTAATCTCAGGAACAAACTGAGGGTTGCTGGAGTGGTCGGGGGTGGGAGGGATGGGGTGGCTGGGTGATGGACATTGGGGAAGATATGTGCTACGGTGAGCGCTGTGAGTTGTGTAAGACTGTTGAATCACAGATCTGTACTTCTGAAACAAATAACGCAACATATGTTAAGAAAAAAGAAAAAGAAGAAGATGGCAGGAGAGGAAGAATGAAGGGGAGTAAGTCAGAGGGGGAGACGAACCAGGAGAGATGACGGACTCTGAAAAACAAACTGAGGTTTCTGGAGGGGAGGAGGGTGGGGGGATGGGTTAGCCTGGTGATGGGTATTGAGGAGGGCACGTTCTGCATGGAGCACTGGGTGTTATGAACAAACAATGAATCATGGAACAGTACACCAAAACAAATTATGTAATATATGGTGATTAACATAACAATAAAAAATGAAAAAAAAAATGTAACCTTCCTTGGAAGTCAGTGTAGTTGATATCATTTGTAAGATGTACAAATTGAGAGAAAAAAGATGGGTGGGGCACCTGGCTGGCTCAGGTGGTAGAACACGCGATTCTTGATCTTGGGTTCATGAGTTTGGGTGTGAAGCCTACTTAAAAGATGGGTAACTTGTCTTAGGCAGTATGTATTGACTCAGCATTAGAACTTTGACTTTATATAGGTCTAAATCTAAAGTCACTGGGTCATAGGATTTAAACATTTAAAGATTTAAATTGAAACCAACCATTAAAATGATTTAAGAATCTCTTGTGCTGCCTTGGGCTTTTGTTCACTGATGAAATCATTGAAATTATAGACTTAAAATAAAACTACATTTTTGTAAAGTTGAAGGCACAGTAATACCCAGAGAGGAGCTCCTCCTTATGTAACATTCTTATTCCATTATTATCAGACTCTCCACCTGACATCATTCTGGAAGCAGCATACTAGACAGGTAACCTGGTGCTCTAAGCAGTACCGTCCAGTAGAAAGATAGCAAAAGCCACATGTTAAATTTTAAACTTAGTAGTAGCCACATTTTAAAAAGGAAAAAAATCGAGTGAAATTAATAAAGCATATATTTTATTTAACCTATACACAAAGTGTTATATTCAACATGTAATTAATATAAAATATCAATGAGATTTTACCCTTTTTTTTTTTCCTTACTAAGTTTTTGAAATCTCGGGTATATTTTGCACTTCTAGCACATCTCAATTTGGTCTGGCTGTGTTTCAGGTGTCTGATAGTCACATGTGGCTAGTGGCTACTGTATTGGACAAAGTAGCTCTATAGAGTTAGGGAAAGTATAGGAAGAGAACTCAGTCTGACAGCTTCATATAGAGGAAAACTTAAATAACGGTTATTTTTAATGACGGCCCTGAGTCAAGAAAAGATTAAATGTAACTTAGTGCTGTCCTTTTAAGAATGTGGAAAGCCATGATTTTTTTTTTTAAAGATTTCTGTCAAATACAGTCATACAGTTGAGAAGCTGTGTTTCTTGGAAACTGGACTCAATGTGGAACACTGTTTCCTGGTCACCCAATAAGTTAGAGTTAGAAATCAAAATTGTTCAACTTTACCTAGAGCTTTCAGAACAGAAGAAGCTGCTTCATGTGTCTGTCTCCTATATTTTGTTCCATCTCTGTAAACTCTGGACAAGAGTAATATCAACTAGCAGAAGACAGAAGAGAGGCAGATGAGGACAGACTGTGCTGGAACTGAGTCTGAATAGAAAGTTTTTGATAGTAAAATGCAAAGAGACCCTTCATTTTATAAATGAAGCAACTGTGGCCAACTGATTCACATAAATAGTCTATTATGTTGTCTGGATTACAGAATAAATCTGTTAAATAGAATTAGATCCTAGGGATCTAATAGGGAATTTTCACCTTCTTGTTCTTTTGTCACTCCGATCCTGGGTGAGTTACTCTGTACTTGTGTCATCATGGGTAGATTACAGATAATACTAGTAATCTACCTTCATAGAGTTGTGAGGATTAAATGAGTTAATCCGGAGCACTTCCAACAGTCTCTGGTGTATACTATGTGCTCAAACAGTTGCCTCTCTTAGTCATCTGTAGAGCATGAATAGAGTTCAAATGTTTCATTGAATTCTTACAAAGTCTTTAATACAACTCTTTCTAACCCATAATCAGGTTAACTTCTAAAGTATAAATCAAAAATCAATCAATAAAAGCCATGCTTTACATAAGTTTATGCCTTCTTTCCTCAAAGTCAGGCATCGTACAGCTGTATCTGAGAAGAGGGTTCAGCTTCCACCCGCTGCTTCATCTCTATTTCCCTAGCGTGTGTGTTTTCCTTCTAAGCTTCTGCGTTGGGCTGCTGACCTTATTTCCACTCAAAAAATTTTCCTCTGCTTTTAGTCTGTAGGAGCCCCTTTTTGACTTCCATCTCCTTGATTACCCATTTTCAATGCTTGGAAATTGCAAAAGTAGTTGAGACTTAAGAAATATACTAACAGTAGTAAATGGCATCTATTTATATTCTGTTTTTATATCTTAATTGTAACAAACCAAGTGCAGACAAACAGGAAAGTTTGCATAAGGATTTAGTATTGAAATAGGAAAGAATTTTTGTTAATTAATTTAGATCTGATAATAGCATTAGGGCTGTATAAGAAAATTACCATGTATTTTAGAGATGCATACTGAATGGATAGGGGTAGAGTCACAGGATGTCTAGAACTCTTTTTTTTTAAGATTTTATTTATTTATTTGCCAGAGAGACAGTGAGAGAAGGAACACAAGCAGGGGGAGTGGGAGAGGGAGAGGGAGAAACAGGCTTCCTGCAGAGCAGAGAGCCTGATTATGGGGCTCGATCCCAGGACCTTGAGATCATGACCTGAACCGAAGGCAGATGCCCAACAACCGAGCCACCCAGGCGCCCTGGAACTTACTTTAAAATAGTTAAGCCCAAAGGGGGTATACTGAAATAAGGATGGCAAAATTTTGATAATTTAAGAATCAGTATGTTGGATTTCATTTTACTATTTTTCTATTTTAAATTTTCATTAAAAATATGGGGGGGGGGCACCTGGGTGGCTCAGCTGGTTAAGCGTCTGCCTTCGGCTCAGGTCATGATCCCGGGGTCCTGGGATCAAGTCCCACATCAGGCTCCCAGCTCAGCAGGGAGCCTGCTTCTCCCCCTGACCTTCTCCCCTCTCATGCTGTTTCTCTCTCTCTCTCAAATAAATAATTAAAATCTTTAAAAAAAAATTATGGGGGGCATGCCTGGGTGGCTCAGTTGGTTGGGCATCTGCCTTTGGCTCACATAATGATCCCAGGGGCCTGGGATCGAGTCCTGCATCGGGCTCCCTGCTCAGCGGGGAGTCTGCTTCTCCCTCTGCTGCCGCCCCCCCCCGCGCTTGTGCTCTCTGTCTCTACCTACCTCTGACAAATAAAATATTTAATAAAAATAAAGTAAAAATATAGGGGTTAAGTGGCTGACTTTGGCCCAGGTCATGATCCCAGGGTCCTGCTTCTCCCTCTCCCTCTGCCTGCCGCTCCCCCTGCTTGTGCTCGCTGTCAAATCATCTTTAAAAAATACATATTTCTTATTTTATTTTATTATGTTAGTAAAAAAATATTTTAAAAAATGTATGTGAAGTAAAATAATTGTCAGTCAAGGTTTTTCAGTTTATTTGGTGCATTTTATTTATAAATAATTTCTATGCAGAGTTGACATGTCTTTCCTAGGAAGAAGTTAAGAATTCCAATCACGTATCAATTTTTCTCTACTTTAGGTGGATTAGTAATAGAGAAACAGTGCTTTGATCCCAATTGTACACACATTGTTGTGGGACATCCACTTCGAAACGAGAAGTATTTAGCCTCAGTGGCAGCTGGGAAATGGGTGCTTCATCGCTCCTACGTGGAAGCATGCCGGACTGCTGGACACTTCGTGCTGGTATGTATTCAAACTAACATGAAGAATCATTTTTCGTTAAAAGTAATTGTCCTAATTGATTCTAGTATCTACACTAACCATTCATATAATTGAAATAACCAAATATGACCAATTAGATTATACCAATTTTACAAGGTCCAGATTAACAGAGCAAAAAAATTTAGAGATCACAGACCCAGATTCTCAGTTATATGAGTTTTATTTAATTTTAATCTGGGCTTTTTTTTCCCCCTCTTTGGAATAACATTAGAAAACTTCAGGATTACTTCATTGTAAACTTTTTATCCTTACTGCCAGCCCATTAAATATTAAATTGTTTGGGGACGTGTGGGTGGCTCAGTCAGTTAAGCATCTGCCTTTGGTTCAGGTCATGATCGCAGGGTACCGGGATCAAGTCCCGCATTGGCTCCTTGTTCGGTGGGGAGCGTGCTTCTCCCTCAGCCCCTCCCCCCTGCTCATGCTCACACTCAGCTCGCTCTCCCTCTGACAAAATCTTTTTAAAAAAGAACATTTTTTTTTAAATATTGTCTGAAATATTTTGGTCCCTAACTAACCATCACAGTAATATCTATCATGTAGTTTTTGAAGTTTTCAATCAAGATCCCTTAGGGATATGATTTCTTTGGACAGGTAATCAAGGTGTTAACACATACCTCCACTGAGAACATGTCCTTCTGTGAAGTTCATCTTAAAATGGATGAAGCCCAATAATCTATATATTACCAATTACTAAGGTGTAGTTACCTGTATTTCTTAGAAACGTATGCAGTATTTTTCTGATTTCTAATTAAAAGCCAGATATACTTGACCCTCCTATGAAGCCAAATTAATGTACATTTCTTTCCTCTATGTTCATAAACTGATGCTTATTTAGTGCTCTGTATTTATAACAACTGAATGTATAGCTTTTAACTCTTAAATGATCGTGGACTCCTTGAGGACATATTGTAGGACCAGATCCAAAGTTTATTCTACTAATTGTCTAGGAAGAAGACTATGAATGGGGAAGTAGTTCCATACTCGATGTTTTGACTGGAATCAATGTTCAGCAATGAAGACTAGCACTTGCAGCAATGAGATGGAGGAAAAAACTCCAGCAAAGACAAGAATCAGGCATCGTTGAGGTATTAACATATATATGGTGATATGAACGGCATTCAGTGTCATGACTATTACAGATTTTAATTTTAAGAGAATATGCTTATTAACAAAATAATAATTCTACTTGTCTTTTATGCTTTGTTGATATACTTAGTTTGGGCATTCTAAATTGGGCTTAATGTTAATTCCTAATTTTAATTATGATTACAAGGAAGATATATATAATGTTGATGGCTCTATTAAAAATATATGTGTAAATGGGGTGCCTGGGTGGCTCAGGCAGTTAGGCATCCAATTCTTGATTTTAACTCAGGTCATGATCTTAGGGTGATGAGATCAAGCCCTGCCATCGGACTCCTCGCTCAGCCTGGAGTTTGCTGGAGATTCTCTCCCTCTTCCTCTGCCTCTCTCCCCACTGTGCATGTGCACACTAGTGCACATACTGTCTCTTAAATACATAAATCTTTTATTATTATTATTTTTTTAAGATTTTGTTTATTTGACAGAGAGAGACACAGCCAGAGAGGGAACACAAGCAGGGGGAGTGGGAGGGAGAAGCAGACTCCCCGCTGAGCAGGGAGCCCAATGCGGGGCTCGATCCCAGGACACTGAGATCATGAGCTGAGCCGAAGGCAGATGCCTAACGACTGAGCCACCCAGGCACTCCCATAAGTCTTTTTTTTTTTTAAAGTAAAAAGACATAAAAATAATTTAAATATATGTGTAAAATGTGACCCATACTGTATTTCTTCCAAAGACTCTTCAGCATCTACCTTCAAGGGTTCTTAACATGGGATCCACAGACTCTCCCAAAGGAGTTGTAGATCACATTCAGGAAGGCTGTTTATACACTTTGGATGGGGCAGGGAATACATCCTTATTTTTACTAACCTCCAATTGAAAACATTTCCTTTTATTATAGAAGTCTAGGTAAAAATCACAGCACTATTAATAGTACTTGTGATTTTACCCCAACAGAAATAAGATATCTTTGCTTTGCATTATAATTCCAAGTATCTTGAGATACTGCTTATGTTCAATTTTTTTTCATTGAAATATAGTTGATGCACAGTGTTACATTAGTTTCAGGTATGTAACAGATTTGACAACAATTCATTATGCTCACCACAAGTGTAGCTACCATCTGTCTTTATACTTCAAAATTATAATAATCTATCCAGCCACCACTATTTATTTAATTCATTAATATAGAAGCACATCTGTCACAAATTTGTAAATATTTTATTTTTAATAAAATGGGTTTTTTTGTAATCCTTTACACTTTATGTTAAAACCAGTATTTTAAAACATTATTAATATAGCACAGAAATTACATTTCAATAAAGCTGTTTCTTTAAAAGAATTATTTAGAGAACAGATCCATAGGTTTCACTGGACTGTCAAAGGGGTCCATGGCTCACATAAAGGTTAGAAACCCAAGTTTTAAATAATCTTGTGCGATGTATTCTGAGTTCTCTCCTGTGTCCAAGCCCTTGTTAGCCTTAATTCCCTTCTTTTAGAGTAATTCCACTGGCTTTTGTTGTTATTCCCTAGTGAAATGTTTTATATTTCTAATTCACAAACATTTTCAAGAGAAATATAAGGAGGGCTTCATCTAATTTGAGAAGTTGTGCATTAAGTTCTACCCTGGATTAATTATAAGAAAAAATACAAGAAAAGGCTAAACAAAAGTCAAGTTGCTTTGTTTTCATGTTATTCATTAAAACATTTTCCTTCATTCTTCAAGTATTTATTGATGACCTACTGTGTGCCAAACACCATGGTTGTGTGTTTTCAGAATATTCTGACCAGAGACAATTACCACTGTGGCACTTGGTAAAGGTTATAAGATTATTTGTTGACATAAAACTAAATTTACAGATAAAATAATGTATTATTTGCATTTATTTCCCAAATAATTTCAACACTGATTATATTTTCATTTGTAGGGGGCATTTAGTGGGTGGAAAGTTATCTTATATGTTGACCAATCCCGAGAAGCAGGATTCAAACGCCTTCTTCAGTCAGGAGGAGCAAAGGTTTGTATTCAGTCAATTTACAGAATTTTTTACACAAATTATTTTTCAAACAAGGTTGCTATGATCAGTTCTTAATTTTCGGTACTTGGTGAGATGACAATCCTTAAGTACAGATGATACAGTTGAACTACTCTGGGAAACTGATAGCTTCTTATTTCTTATTTTTTCTTTAGGTACTACCTGGTCATTCTGTACCTTTATTTAAAGAAGCCACACATCTCTTTTCTGACTTCAATAAACTGAAACCAGATGACTCAGGGGTTAATATAGCAGAAGCTGCCACCCAAAATGTGTACTGCTTGAAAACAGAGTACATTGCTGATTATCTGATGCAGGTTTGTAAGATTTTGTCCTTGATCTCCTCATCACCAGAGATAGGCTTATATATATAGGGATGTGACCACACAGCAAAACCCTTGGCTTGTTTATTAATAGCATGTTTGGCTCCAGTTCGCTTTCATTTCATTCAGTTTCATTCTACTTTCTATAATAATGAGTACATATGTAAACATTTAGCTTGGAGTTAAATGAAGCAGGTATAAAAATCTAAGTACCTCTGGGCGCCTGGGTGGCTCAGATGGTTAAGTGACTGCCTTCGGCTCAGGTCATGATCCTGGAGTCCCGGGATCGAGTCCCACATCGGGCTCCCTGCTCAGCAGGGAGTCTGCTTCTCCCTCTGACCCTCCCCCGTCTCATGCTCTCTCTCTCTTTATCTCCTTCTCTCTCTCAAATAAATAAAATCTTAAAAAAAAATTAAAAAAAATCTAAGTACCTCTAAAAGTTTTAAAAGTGCCCTCTATAATGTTGGAATATTGCTGTTCACAAATAGCCTAAGTTTTGATTTGAATGAGCAAAGAAAAATCTTTCTGATGCCAGAACACCTAAAATGCCATCAGGAATCAGCAAGGTAGGATACATGATAATAAATGTCTCACTCCAAAGGATTTCAAACATAATGGTATAGAAATAAGGGGAAGCCAAAACTTAGCCTGCTGTGTAATTTTTACTGTTTGTGTTTGGGAGTTGCTCAGGATATATAGAAAGAATGGCTAAAACATAAACAATAAAACCTTTGTCATAAAGCGGTGGGATGTACTGATTGGAATTGGTAAGCCAATACTAACTCCTAGAAACACCTAAATCACTTTTTTTAAAAACTCAAGTTTTTTTGTTCCCTGCTTTTCTCAGGGTTGTATTGTGTGTCAGACACTAGATTTCTGGAGGAATGCAGTGGGGGGAGTGGGCTGCTCTGTATTTCTACATCTGAGCTCATTATTTCCTACCTAGCTCTCAGAAGTAGATAAAACAGAATACTTCTGTGGGGGCAAAGCAGTAGACTAGGGAAGGGAGAGTAGTGACTTCATGTTCAAGTTCATGGTCAAGATAAGCCAAGCACAAGTAAGGCTCTTGAGATAGGCCCACCCCAGTGTTCTGACCTCAGGTTAAATGCTGAGGGGGGGGCGGGGGGGAGCATTAATTAAAAAGCTGGGTGCAGTGGCTGCAGGGATCTTGGTGATGAAAGCCTTCAACATGTCCTTAGCCATACTGTTCCAATCTGGATGGTCACCGTCTACTTCTACAAACTGGTGTCATCCCAGGATCTCCATTCATCATCCTTTCTCTTCTCTGTTGGATCTCCTGTTTCTATATCCCATGTCATCCTGATCTGCTCTCATCTGGTTGAAGGTGTTCTTATAGTAACTTCTTGAGAAAGCACATGGGAGATAAACTGAGATTTTCTTTGTGTGAAAATTCTTTTTTTCTGTGATTGCATTTCTTTTATCGTTTAGATGGGCATCAAATTCTAGGTTGGAACCTATTTTCTCCTTAGACTTTTGATTGCTTATCTCCTTGCTTCTAGTGTTGCTGTTGAGTAGTTAAAGCCATTTTGATTCATAATCTGTTATATGTAACTAATCTAGTAGGAAGCTCTTTTTGTCCCTAGTTTTCTGAAATTTCAAAATGATAGGCTATCATGAGGGTCTCTTTTTATTATACTGCACATGGTAGGCCTCTTCTGGTTTGGTAACTTGTGTCTTTCAGTTCTGGGAAATCTTGAATTATTTCAATGATGATTTTTTTTCCCTCCACTTTCTGTTCTCTCTAGTACTTCTGCTACTTGTATATTGGATCTTCTTATTTCACCACTATTTTTATAATCTTCACTTTTTGAGAGGTTCCCTCAGTTCAGTCTTCTCCTTTTATCAGCTCTTCATTTTGCGATCATGTTTTTAATAATCAGGACCTTTTTAAAAGTTTTTTGAATTTACATTTTAATTTTTTAATATCTTTTTTGCTTCATAGATGTAATACCTTCTACTGGATCTCAGAGGATTTATTGATTTTTTTTTAACTTATTTCGGTATATTCTCTATCCACTAAACTGCATTTTCCTCTTTGTTTGGGTCTTTGTCTAAGCTGATTGGAAGTACTGAGCACACAGTTGGGTCTTGGCAGTTTTGATCCGGATGCAATAGTCTTTGTGGTCTAATTGTTGGGGACTGTCGTCTGGGTTCATACTTGCATATACTTCTTGAATTGTTTCAATTGCTCCAAAGAGGAATCTTCCAGTCTGCCTGAAGGAAGAATCTGGCCTTTTTTTTTTTTTTGAGATACAATGACATATGACATTAATTTCAGATGTTCAGCATAAGAGTTGTATGTATTCATGACTATATATGCAAAATTATCACCATACATAATGAGATTTTCTTTCTTATGATAAGAACTCCCAAGATTGAGTCTCTTCCAACTTTCAAATATACCATACAATATTAACAACTACAGTCACCATGTTGTATATTACATCCTCAGGGCTTATTTTATAACTGTAAGTTTGTACCTCTTGTTCACCCTTACCCATTTCCCCCAGCCCTCACACCCTGCATCTAGCAACCCCCAGTCAGTTCTTTGTATCTATCTCATTTGGGTTTTTTTTTATTTTTTTATTTTTTTAAGATTTTATTTATTTATTTGACAGAGAGCACACGAGCAGGGGGAGTGCAAGAGGGAGAAGCAGGCTCCTTACTGAGCAGGGAGCCCGATGCGGCAGTCAATCCCAGGATCCTGGGATCATGACCTGAGCCGAAGGCAGATGCTTAACTGACTGAGCCACCCAGGCACCCGTTTTTTATATTAGGTTCCACTTGTAAGTGAAATCATCTAGTATTTGTCTTTTTCTGACTTATTTCACTTTGCATCATGCCATCAAGGTCCATCCATGTTGCTGCAGTTGGCAGGGTTTCCTTGGCTGAAATATTTTTTTATGGCTGATTAATCCATTGTGTGTGTGTGTGTGAATTTTCTTTATCCATCTGTCAGTGGACACTCAGGTTTTCATATCTTAGCTATGGTAAATAATGCTGCAGTGAACATAGGAGAGCAGATATCTTTTTGAATTAATGTTTTTATTTCTTTTGGATAAATACATAGAGGTTGGAACTGTTGAATCATAAGGTAGTTCCTTTTTTTAAGATTGTATTTAACACAGTGTTATTAGTTTCAGGTGTGCAATATAATGATTCAACAATTGCTCAGTGCTCATCGAACTAAGTGTACTCTTAAGGTAGTTATATTTTTAATTTTTTGAGGAAAAAAAAATAATGGCTGCATCAGTTTACATTCCCACCAGAAGTACACAAGAGTTCTCGTTTCTCCATATCCTCATCAACACTTGTCTTTTTGATAACAGCTATTCCAACATGTGTTAGGTAATATCTTGTTATGATTTTGATTTGCGTTTCTTTGATGATTAGTGACGTTGAGCACCTTTTCGTATACCTGTTGACCATCTGTGTCTTTGGGGAAATGTCTATTCAGATCTCTGCCCATTTTTTAATCACATGGTTTGGGATATTAACCCCTATCCGATAGATGATTTGCAAATATTTTCTCCCTTTCTTAGGTTGCCTTTCCTTTTGCTGATGGTGTCCTTTACTATGCATGAGCTTTTTAATTTGATGTCTCCCCACATGTTAATTTTTGCTTGTGTTTCTTTTCATTTTGGTGTGAAATCCAAAAAATTTTTACCAAGACCAATGTCAGAGAGCTCATGACGTATATTTTCTTTTAGTTTTATAGTTTCATGTCTTTCATCCGAATCTTTAATCCATTTTGAGTTTATTTTTGTGTATGGTATAAGATAGTGGTCCTGTTTCAGTCTTTTGCATGTAGCTGTCTAGTTTTTCCAACACCATTTATTGAAGAAACTGTCCTTTTCCTTTTGTATGTTCTTGGCTCCTTTGTAATTGATCGAGTATGCCTGGGTTTATTTCAGGGTTTTCTGTTCTGTTCTCTTGATCTGTGTGTCTGTGTATGTGGTAGTACCATACTGTTTGGTTACCATAGTTTTGTAATACAGTTTAAAATCAGGGAGCATGATGCCTCCAGCTTTGTTCTCCTTTCTCAAGATTGCTTTGGCTAGGGGCGCCTGAGTGGCTCAGTCATTAAGCGTCTGCCTTCGGCTCAGGTCATGATCCCAGGGTCCTGGGATCGAGCCCCGCATCAGGCTCCCTGCTCCACGGGAAGCCTGCTTCTCCCTTTCCCGCTCCCTCTGCTTGTGTTCCCTCTCTCGCTGTGTCTCTCTGTCAAAAAATAAATAACTCTTAAAAAAAAAAAAAGATTGCTTTGGCTATTTGGAGTCTTTGTGATTCCATACAAACTTTAGGATTGTTAGTTCTATTTCTAGAAAAAATGCCATTGAAATTTTGATAGGGATTGCATTGAATCTGTGGGTTGCTTTGGGTAGTGTGGACATTTTAATAGTGTTAATTTTTCCAGTCCATGAGCATGGAATATCTTTCCATTTATTTGTGTCATCTTCTATTTCATCAGTGTTGCCTAGTTTTCTTTTTTTTAAGATTTTATTTATTTGACAGAGAGAGAAATAGCAAGAACAGGAACACAAGCAGGGGGAGTGGGAGAGGGAGAAGCAGGCTTCCCGCCGAGCAGGCAGCCCAATGCAAGGCTCAATCCCAGGACCTGAGCCGAAGGTAGACGCTTAAGACTGAGCCACCGAGGCGCCCCAATGTTGTCTAGTTTTCAATGTACAAGTCTTTTATCTCCTTGATTAAATTTGTCCCTATTTTATTCTTGATGCAATTGTAAATGGAATTTTCCTTTATATTTGAAATGGCTTTCTTTTAAAAAGGGTATCGTTGGGTTTTTTTTATTCTTTAGACTGTTTAGTCCATCGTGTAATTATTGATATGATTGGATTTAGGGTTTTTTTTTTTTTTTTGCAGTTTTCAATTTGTCTTTGTTCCTGTGTTCTTTCTTTCTTGCCTTTTTTGTTGGAGGCAGGGTGTGTTTTGCTCTATGGATTATAATATACTTAACTTTTTATAGTCTAGCTAAAATGATATTGTGCCACTTCACATGGAATGTAGAAATCTTACACTCATATAGGTTCCTTTACTTCCCCTATCCTTTAAACCAGGGGCCAATAAACTGTAGCCCACAGGCCAAACCCTCTCCACTGCCTGTGTTACAAAGTTTTACTGGAACACAGCTCCATTCACTCATTTACATGTTCTCTCTTCTGCTTTTGCAGTGCAACACTGGGCTGAGTAATTGCAACAGAGACCATCTCTCCCACACAGCCTGAAATATTTAGTGTCCGGTCCTTCAACGTAAAGCAGGGGCCAGCAAACTTTCTGTAGACTTGTATATTTTCCCTTGTCTCTTACAGCTCCACAGAACAGTGTTCTGCCATAAAGCAAAACTTGCTTAAACGGTCCTATGTATTTTGAGGAAATTAAAAGGAAAAATACAGTCTTATATTTATCCTATCTGGTATCAGTTTTCCTTCAGCCCAAAACTTTGATTTGTAGTATAAGTCTGATGGGACCAATTCTAGTTTTCTTTTATTTGAGAGTGTCTATTTTACCATTATGCCTGAAGGATCTTTTTGTAGGGCATAGGATTTAGGGTTGATAGTGTTTTTTACTAACGACTCCACTTTCTGCTGGCCTCCGTTATTTCTGAGAAGTCAGTGGTAATTTGATTTCTTCTCCTGTATGCAGTGCAGTGTCTCATTTTTTCTTCTGGCTGTTTCATCTTTGATTTTCACCATTTATGATACTTCCAGGTGTAGTTTCTTTATATTAATCCTGCTTTTTCTGCAGAGCTTCTTCAATCTGTAAATTTCTCTCTTTCACCAAACTTGAGAAATTTTGACAATTACTTCTCCATTCTTTCCTGTCTATATGGGAATTTAATCACTCGTACCTTTTGATATTGTCCCACAGGTCCCTCCCTCAGGTCCTTCAGGCCATATTTACTTTCTGTGTTTTCTGATTGACTAATTCCTATTTATTACTTCACTGATTTTTTTCCTGTTATTTTCATTCTAAAGGCTCTTACAGGAGATTTTCTTATTTAGATATTAAATTTTTTTATATCTAGAATCAGCTCTTTTTTATGGTTTCTATTTTTCTACTTTTTCATTTCACTCATTTCAAGGATAAGAGCTGCTTTGGTATCATTGTCTACTATTTCCAACATCGGGGTCATGAGCAAGACTGCTTTTATTTTGAGGTAATCGGTAGCTTTACATGCAATTGTAAGAAATAATAGTTTCCCCCAGGGGATGATATCTTGCAACAATATAAGACAGTATTACAGCCAGGATATTGACCTGATGCAATCCAAACTTATTCCGATTTCCCCACTTTTTTTTAAGATTTTATTTATTTGAGAGAGAGAGAATGAGAGAGAGCACGAGGGGGAAGAGGGTCAGAGGGAGAAGCAGACTCCCTGCTGAGCAGGAAGCCCGATGTGGGACTCGATCCCAGGACTCTGGGATCATGACCTGAGCCGAAGGCAGTCGCCTAACCAACTGAGCCACCCAGGCGCCCCCAATTTCCCCACTTCTGCTTCATGTGTCTGCCACCACAGTCAAGATACAGAACAATCTATCGCTACAGCAATCATTCATTTTGCCTTTTTTTTTTTTAACTACACCCACCTCCTTCCCTTCATTCTCTTCTCCCAGCGGTCTCTTACACCTGTCAACCACTAATCTGTTGTCAGTGTCTTTAAATCTTAAATGGAATCAATATAGTGTGTAATCTTTTCGGATTGGCTTTTTTTTTTTTTTAAGATTTCATCTATTTATTTGACAGAGAGAGAGCAGGAACACAAGCAGGGGGAGTGGGAGAGAGAGAAGCAGGCCTCCCGTTGAGCAGGGAGCCTGATGTGGGATTCGATCCCGGGACTCCAGGATCATGACCTGAGCCGGAGGCAGACACTTAACGACTGAGCCACCCAGGCGCCCCGGCTTTTTTTTTTTAGCAAGATTCCCTTCGGAATCATTCAGGTGTTGCTTGTATCAGTGATTTTATTACTTTTTATTGAACATTTGAGATCTACAGCTTAACCATTAGCCTATTGAAGGACATCTGGGTTGTTTCTACTTTGGGGCTATTATGACTAAAGCTGCTATGAACATTTTTTTGCACATATTTTATGTGGAAATAAGATTTCATTGCATTGGGATAAATTCCTAAGTGTGTTTCCAGAGTGGTCATATTTTACATTCCTACCACTGTTATAAGTGATCGTTTTTCTGTATCCTTATTGGCATTTGTCACTTTTTTTTAGCCATTTCAGTTGGTATGTAGTAATCTCTCATTGTGGTTTTAATTTGCAGTTCCATAATGGCTAGTCAAGAGTGAATGCCTTTGGTGTGCTTCATAAATGTCATGAGGTGTGAGGTTTTCACAGAAGGTGTGAAGTTTAGGTCACTCAGAATGTCCAATTGCTCCACCGTAAAAGAACTGTCCTCCACTTAGTTGCTTTTACACCTTGGTCAAAATTCAGTTTGGCATATGTTGGGGGTCTATTGATCTAGGTCTTTCCCTCTGCAATAGCATCTTTCTTCTTATATCTGATATTAGGTAGCGATTCCTCTTTACTCTTCTTTTTCAAGATCCTTTTAGCTTTTCTAGGGCCTATACCTTTTAAGTTTTTAAATAAGCTTATCTATATGCCTATGAAAACATCTTGCTACGATTTTGATAGGAATCACATTAAACCTACAGATCAATTTAAGTGAATTGACATCTTCACTATGTTCAGTCTTTCAGTCCATGAATACAGCATATTTAAGTCGTCTTTGATTTCCTTCATGAACATTTTGTAATTTTCAATACATATAAGTTTTAGATCTTTATTGGGTTTTTGGATTCTGATTGTTTTTTCTTGAGAATGGGTCATGTTCTTCAGATGTGGAGTAATTTGCATGCGTCTAAGTTGTAAAAACTAGATTCTGTTACGTTCCTTAGGGAATGCCATTCTGTTTGCTTACCAGGCACCTCTTGCAGTGAGTGCGGGATCAAAGCTTTAGCCTTACTTGAGCCGCCTCTGCGCATCCATGGTGAGAGGGCAAAGATTTGGGCAGATTTCATACCCGAGTGTGAGGCTTCCCCTGCTCCCTCCTGGGATTTCCCACCTCATTTTCCAGTGGCTGTGGTTTCAGGCCATTACTACATGTTTTCTGTTGTGACTTGGCCCTCATAATACCGACTTCTCCTTACAACAAAAACAAAAATGAAGAGAAATTCACTCCCTACCCAGTGTCAACCCCTTTGGTATTTGCCTGATCTCATTTCCTCTCCAGTGTCTTGGGGTAGTTGCTTTTAACATATTTGGGTCGGAAGTTGTCATCCAGGGAAGAGTTGAATCAAAAGGCACTTACTCAGTATTTTATGGTGATGCATTTTCATGTTTTCCAGTCTGCCATCTTGCTAGAAAATTTTTATCACACTTTTAATGAGGGAAAGGTCGTTTTGGGTTGGAATATGGTTGTGAGGAAGAGAATTTTAAGGGTTTTAGAGGCAATGTATGAATTTTGGCTTTAACTCCTGCTAGTTATATGTTATTTAACCTTTTTTTATCTTATCTGTAAAATAAAAAAACACCTACCTCACATGTTTAAATATTTTTAAAAATCGACACTAAGTATAAGGTGTCACTTCTTAACCATACCTTTTTACAAATGAAACCATTATCAAGATCTGAGCTGGCCCCATTCCACCTGAGCTATAAATCTATTTTTCTGATAAAAGGTGAGATTTTGTCACACAGGTTCTGTTCCCTAAATGTGATAAGTGCTAAGTAGCATACCTTAAAAGACAAATCTCAAGTTTTTTCTGGTTCAAAAGCACAGTCAAGGAAAAATGAACAGTGTTTTTCCCTTTTATAGGAATCCCCTCCTCAAGTAGAAAATTACTGTCTGCCAGAAGCGATTTCATTTCTTCCGAATAATAAGGAACCTGGGCCTGGATTATCACAGAAGAGGAAAGCTCCTACAGAGAAAAATAAAATCAAACGACCTAGAGTAAACTAATCATGTTTACTCTTTAGTCACCAAACATTAGTATTTTAATTATAAAGCCTGAATGTTACTGTCTTGGATTTGCATAGTAATTTAAAGACAAGCGGCTGTAGAAGAATTCAGCTTCAGAGTATAATGATGACCTTGCTTGTAGTTAGTTTTTAACACCTGAAATTTTAACCACTGAAATATTAACTTTTACCTGAAATAACAAAACAGATCCTCAGCCATCTTGTCATTAAACCACATTGAAGTGTGTATGGGGCTGTTTATTTAATATCCGAGGCTGTAGCTTAGTGGAAGTTTTAGTAAGGTGATGGATTTTACTTTAAAATGCCAGCTTTAATTCGTAACAATAAGGAAGTTATCAACTGGGATTTTTTTCATGTTTTCCCTGATTCTTCTCACCCCTTTCCCTCTTTTTAACAGGAGCCTGAGTACAAGGTTTGAGGAACTGAGGCTTTAAACTTAAATATGTGAGTGTATATATGTATATGCATGTTTGTACAGATCTCCATGATGTTTGCCAAGTTTGGGTGCCAAAACTTGGAAAATAATAAATAAAAGTGACTCAAATTAGTTAAGTTTTTAAATGCAAAGCATTTTGGTGTCCATTCTCTTTTTGAAGCAATAAATGATTTGTAAAATATAGCTTAAAAAAGAAATTGCTGGGGCACCGGAGTTGTGCAGGTGGTTGAACATCCGACTCTTGGTTTCAGCTCGGGTGGCTCAGGTCATGGGATCAAGTCCCAGGTCGGGCTCCGGGCTGAGCTCGGAGTCTGCCTGGATTCCCTGTCCCTCTCCCTCAGCCCCCTCCCTCCCTAAAATAACTTTTTAAACTCAAAAATCGCTAGTTATATTTCTGATGTTTGTTACTTATGTAGGCTATTATATTAGTGGGTTAAAACCCTTTTATTGGAACTACAAGATTGCATTAGCCTGTATTAATCTAAACCTAAACACCAAATGCTACATGTGTTACCACAGTCCTCTAAATGTAAAGCTACCTCATTTTGCTGAAAGGAAGAACCAGAATCAGAACTATGATTTTGATGTAAATGGCCCCATTTCATAATGACTCTTGAAAGGCAAACTCAAATGGTGAAGGGTGGAAGTTCTTATCCTAGACACAAAACCCCTCAAGTTTTTTATCGGGTCTTCCTCTGAATGGAGGGAAATAGAGGGGGTTATCCCGGCCCTTCAGTTTTTGGCTTTGAACTAAATTCACAGCTCAGGTCAAAAATTCCTACACAGCCAAAGAGATAGCATTGTCGTGTAACCATGCCCCTCCCCAAACAGAAACCCCCGACCTGGTTTTATGGGGGCCATTTTGTGTGAGTAGAGTCTTTTCACTCTTTTCCCTGGCAGCTTGTGGCAAGTTTCCCCAAATTTCATCCCTTAGATTCTTTGCAATAGTCACTACTGTTCAAAACAACTTCACGAGTGCTCTGTGAAAGTAAATGTTAGATCCTCTTTGTCCCTAGCCCAGATAAAATTACATAATGTACCATTTTCTTTTCTGCCAAGATTATGAACTGTTTTTCCAGTCAGTTCTTAAACATAGTTTATAAATTTAAGAGTCCAGATTTCACCTGCTCCTCCTGATTCTCCAGACTCTGTCAGCCATTTCCGCTTTGGCTTCCACTCTCAGACTCTAGATGCCCTAATGCCAGCAAGGCCTTACACGCAAGTAGTTCTAAGCACAGGAAGTTCTCTCATTTAGGAAGGCACAAAAGCTTTCCTTGATTACTCTTAGTTTCTCCTCAGAATTGCTCTAGTATTTTAATGTGGCACTTAAATTAGAAGCAGGGGTCCAAGGCGCGTCTGGACGCAACACCTCTTTCCTGAGGCCAGGCCGTCTGGCCCTGTGTGCGTTTAGTCCGAACTGCCATCGGCCTAACGCCAAGGAACCAAACGTTAGAGGCCCCGAGCCTTCGCCACGAACGCCCTTCCTGAGCGCACACTTCACCTGTGGGGTGTTTGTGTGAAAGCATGAGCGATAGAACTTAAACGTGACTCTGACCGACAAACAGGCCTGTAAGGAAGGCTGCTGTCTCGACCCCTCTCTTGTGTGAGGAGGTTAGCACTGCTATCCCCTGTGGGCCTGCCTGGAGACCCAGGTACCTAAGCCCTAGCACGGAGAAGCCAGGCTGTAGAGTGACCGAACCCTAGCTAACAGCAGTGGAGAAGGAACGTGCTGTAGACAGCATCACGGTTGCGGAGGGTGGCAACACTTTCAGTGTGTCTGCGTGAGGGCCTAGGAAAAGATTCCCTTGAATCACAGGGCGAGAGAAACGGCTTCGCGGAGAGGCACCGCTCGCATCAGCTCTAGGGTCACGAAGCTAGCCTTCCACCGGCACGGGTGCGTGAAGCCCTGAATTCCAGGCACCTCCATCGACGGCAGAAATCTGGGCAGATACCGTGCCTTAAGCTCCCGCCGGTCACTGCCTTAGAGGGCGCGCTCTATTGTTACTGGGGCTGAGAGCTCTGGGAACGGCCTCCCTAAAGCCCAACCGAGCGAGCAAGAGCCCGGGGCCGAAGACACGCCTCTTGGCTCGGCTCTTGTTGCTGGGCCCAGGACCGTTGCCCCGTGTGCGAGTGCAGGCCTCAAAACCAGCCCCTGACTGTCAGGAACCACACTGGAGAGCGTCCTGGCTCCAGCCGGGACAGCCGTTGCTCAGGGTGGAAACATTCTGCCTTGTGCCTGCGGCCGTGCGCTGCCAGCTAGTCCCAGACCATTTTCGGAGTGAGACTCAGGGGGCGGCAGAAGGCAGAACACGGCCCCCCGCTTGGTTCGTGAAACCGGGCCTCCGGCCCCACTTGGGCATGCAAGTCTCATTGCTAGCGGACGAACGCGAAGCAAACACAGTGTAGAGAATCCGTGCTGTAGCTGTCGCCGACCTCTCTGCGGGAGGAGGCAGCGTACGGTGTCCGGGCACGAGAGCCTTGGGAACGGGTTCCATGCGCCAAAGCCAGGTGAGAAACAGGCCGTTGCGGAAGGCACCTATCGGCTCTGCTCCTGCTACCCGGTCCAGGTACCTGTACACTGCTCCCCGTGGCTCGGGAACTCTCGCCGCTCAACCCTGACTTGGAAGAAAGCAGCCTGGAAACCAGCACAGCTGTAGCTCCCGTCCCCTCTCCACGGGGCGCGGCCACCGGTTCAACCGTGCTTGTGTGCCCAGCTGCGGAGTGGGTCCCAGCGGAATTCCAGGGAGAAAGAAGCAGGGGTCCAAGGCGCCTCTGGACGCAACAGCTCTTTCCTGAGGCCAGGCCGTCTGTCCCTGTGTGCTTTTAGTCCAAAGTGCCATCCGCCTAACGCCAAGGAACCAAAGGCTAGAGGCCCCGAGCCTCCGCCACGAACGCCCTTCCTGAGCGCACACTTCACCTGTGGGGTGTTTGTGTGAAAGCATGAGCGATGGAACCTAAACGTGACTCTGACCGAGACACAGGCCTGTAAGGAAGGCTGCTGTCTCGACCCCTCTCTTGTGTGAGGAGGTGAGCAGTGCTCTCCTCTGTGGGCCTGCCTGGAGAGCTAGGTACCTAAGCACTAGCACGGAGAAGCCAGGCTGTAGAGTGACCGAACAGTAGCTAACAGCAGTGGAGAGGGACCGTGCTCTAGACACCATCACGGTTCCGGACGGTGGCAGCACTTTCAGTGTGTCCGCGTGAGTGCCTAGGAAACTATTCCCCTGAAACACAGGGCGAGAGAAACGGATTCGCGCAGAGGCACCTCTTGCACCAGCTCTAGTGTCACGAAGCTAGCCTTCCCCCGGCACGGGTGCGTGGAGCCCTGAGGTCCAGGCTCTTCGTTCGGACGCAGAAATCTGGGCAGATACCGTGGCTTAAGCTTCCACCGGTCACTGGGTTAGAGGGCGCGCTCTACTGTGTCCTGTGGCTGAGAGCTCTGGGAACGGCCTCCCTAAAGGCCACCCGAGCGAGCAAGTGGCCGGGGCCGAAGACACGCCTCTTGGCTCGGCTCTCATTGCTGGGGCCAGAACCGTTGCCCCGTGTGCGAGTGCAGGCCGCAAAACCAGACCCTGACTGGCAGAAACCACACTGGAGAGCATCCTGGCTCCAGCCGGAACAGCCGTTGCTGAGGGTGGAAGCATTCTGCCGTGTGCCAGCGGCCGTGCGCTGCCAGCAAGTCCCAGACCTTTCTCGGAGTGAGACTCAGGCGGCGGCAGAAGGCAGAACACGGCTCCCCGCTTGGTTCGTGAAGCCAGGCCTGCGGCCCTGCCTTGGCATACCAGTATCATTGCTAGCGGACGAACGTGAAGCAAACACAGTGTAGAGAATCCGTGCTGTAGCGGCCGCCGACCTCTCTGCTAGAGGAGGCAATGTACAAAGTCCGTGCGCGAGAGCCTGGGGAACGGTTTCCATACGCCAAAGCCAGGTGAGAAACAGGCCGTTGTGGAAGGCACCTGACGGCTCAGCTCTTGCTACCAGGAGCTGCTACCTTTACACTATTCCCCGTGGCTCGGGAACTCTCGCCGCTCAAGCCTGACTTGGAAGAAAGGAGACTGGAAACCAGCACAGCTGTAGCTCCCGTCCCCTGTCCGCAGGGTGCGGCCACCTCTTCAACTGTGCTTGTGTGCCCAGCTGGGTAGTGGGTCCCTGCGGAATTCCAAGGGAGAAAGAAGCAGGGGCCCAACGCGCCTCTGGACGGAACACCTCTTTCCTGAGGCCAGGCCGTCTGGCCCTGTGTGCGTTTAGTCCGAACTGCCATCGGCCTAACGCCAAGGAACCAAACGTTAGAGGCCCCGAGCCTTCGCCACGAACGCCCTTCCTGAGCGCACACTTCACCTGTGGGGTGTTTGTGTGAAAGCATGAGCGATAGAACTTAAACGTGACTCTGACCGACAAACAGGCCTGTAAGGAAGGCTGCTGTCTCGACCCCTCTCTTGTGTGAGGAGGTTAGCACTGCTACCCCTGTGGGCCTGCCTGGAGACCCAGGTACCTAAGCCCTAGCACGGAGAAGCCAGGCTGTAGAGTGACCGAACACTAGCTAACAGCAGTGGAGAAGGAACGTGCTGTAGACAGCATCACGGTTGCGGAGGGTGGCAACACTTTCAGTGTGTCTGCGTGAGGGCCTAGGAAAAGATTCCCTTGAATCACAGGGCGAGAGAAACGGCTTCGCGGAGAGGCACCGCTCGCATCAGCTCTAGGGTCACGAAGCTAGACTTCCACCGGCACGGGTGCGTGAAGCCCTGAATTCCAGGCACCTCCATCGACGGCAGAAATCTGGGCAGATACCGTGCCTTAAGCTCCCGCTGGTCACTGCCTTAGAGGGCGCGCTCTATTGTTACTGGGGCTGAGAGCTCTGGGAACGGCCTCCCTAAAGCCCAACCGAGCGAGCAAGAGCCCGGGGCCGAAGACACGCCTCTTGGCTCGGCTCTTGTTGCTGGGCCCAGGACCGTTGCCCCGTGTGCGAGTGCAGGCCCCCAAACCAGCCCCTGACTGTCAGGAACCACACTGGAGAGCGTCCTGGCTCCAGCCGGGACACCGTTGCTCAGGGTGGAAACATTCTGCCTTGTGCCTGCGGCCGTGCGCTGCCAGCTAGTCCCAGACCATTTTCGGAGTGAGACTCAGGGGGCGGCAGAAGGCAGAACACGGCCCCCCGCTTGGTTCGTGAAACCGGGCCTCCGGCCCCACTTGGGCATGCAAGTCTCATTGCTAGCGGACGAACGCGAAGCAAACACAGTGTAGAGAATTTGTGCTGTAGCTGCCGCCGACATCTCTGCGGGAGGAGGCAGTGTACGGTGTGCGGGCGCGAGAGCCTGGGGAACGGGTTCCATGCGCCAAAGCCAGGGGAGAAACAGGCCGTTGCGGAAGGGACCTATCGGCTCAGCTCCTGCTACCCGGTGCAGGTACCTCTACACTGCTCCCCGTGGCTCGGGAATTCTCGCCGCTCAACCCTGACTTGGAAGAAAGCAGCCTGGAAAGCAGCACAGCTGTAGCTCCCGTCCCCTCTCCACGGGGCGCGGCCACCTGTTCAACCGTGCTTGTGTGCCCAGCTGCGGAGTGGGTCCCAGCGGAATTCCAGGGAGAAAGAAGCAGGGGTCCAAGGCGCCTCTGGACGCAACAGCTCTTTCCTGAGGCCAGGCCGTCTGGCCCTGTGTGCTTTTAGTCCAAAGTGCCATCCGCCTAACGCCAAGGAACCAAAGGCTAGAGGCCCCGAGCCTCCGCCACGAACGCCCTTCCTGAGCGCACACTTCACCTGTGGGGTGTTTGTGTGAAAGCATGAGCGATGGAACCTAAACGTCACTCTGACCGAGACACAGGCCTGTAAGGAAGACTGCTGTCTCGACCCCTCTATTGTGTGAGGAGGTTAGCACTGCTCTCCGCTGTGGGCCTGCCTGGAGACCTAGGTACCTAGGTACCTAACTAAGCACTAGCTCGGAGAAGCTAGGCTGTAAGGTGACCGAAAACTAGCTAACAGCAGTGGAGAGGGACCGTGCTTTAGACACCATCTCAGTTGCGGAGGGTGGGAACACTTTCAGTGTGTCTCCGTGAGGGCCTAGGAAACGATTTCCTTGAATCAGAGGGCGAGAGAAACAGCTTCGCGCAGAGGCACCGCTCGCATCAGATCTAGCATCACGAAGCTGGCCTTCCCCCGGCTCGGGTCTGTGGAGCCCTGAATTCCATGCACCACGGTCGAAGGCAGAAATCTGGGCAGATACCGTGCCTTAAGCTCCCGGCGGTCACTGGGGTAGAGGGCGCGCTCTACTGTGTCCTCAGGCTGAGAGCAGTGGGAACGGCCTCCCTTAAGCCCAAGCGAGTGAGCTAGAGCCCGGGGCCGAAGACACGCCTCTTGTCTCGGCTCTTGCTGCTGGGCCCAGGACCGTTGCCCCGTGTGCGTGTGCAGGCCCCAAAACCAGCCCCTGACTGGCAGGAACCACACTGGAGAGCATCCTGGCTCCAGCCGGGACAGCCGTTGCTGAGGGTGAAAGCATTCTGCCTTGTGCCAGCGGCCGTGCGCTGCCAGTGGTTCCCAGACCATTTTCGGAGTGAGACTCAGGCGGCGGCAGAAGGCAGAACACGGCCCCCCGCTCCGTTCGTAAAGCCGGGCTTGCGGCCCCGCTTTGGCATGCAAGTCTCATTGCTAGCGGACGAACGCGAAACAAACACAGTGTAGAGAATTTGTGCTGTAGCTGCCGCCGACATCTCTGCGGGAGGAGGCAGTGTACGGTGTCCGGGCGCGAGAGCCTGGGGAACGGGTTCCATCGCCAAAGCCAGGGGAGAAACAGGCCGTTGCAGAAGGCACCTATCGGCTCAGCTCCTGCTACCCGGTGCAGGTACCTCTACACTGCTCCCCGTGGCTCGGGAACTTTCGCCGCTCAACCCTGACTTGGAAGAAAGCAACCTGGAAACCAGCACAGCTGTAGCTCCCGTCCCCTCTCCATGGGGCGCGGGCCCCTGTTCAACCGTGCTTGTGTGCCCAGCCGGGGAGTGGATCCCAGCGGAATTTCAAGGGAAAAAATAGCAGGGGTCCAAGGCGCCTCTGGTCGCCACACCTCTTTCCTGAGGCTAGGCCGTCTGGCCCTGTGTGCGTTTAGTCCGAACTGTCATCCGCCTAACGCCAAGGAACCAAACGCTAGAGGCCCCGAGCCTCCGCCACGAACGCCCTTCCTGAGCGCACACTTCACCTGTGGGGTGTTTGTGTGAAAGCATGAGCGATGGAACCTAAACTTGACGCTGACCGAGAAACAGGCCTGTAAGGAAGGCTGTCTCTCGACCCCTCTCTTGTGTGAGGAGGTTAGCAGTGCTCTCCTCTGTGGGCCTGCCTGGAGAGCTAGGTACCTAAGCACTAGCACGGAGAAGCCAGGCTGTAGAGTGACCGAACAGTAGCTAACAGCAGTGGAGAGGGACCGTGCTCTAGACACCATCACGGTTCCGGACGGTGGCAGCACTTTCAGTGTGTCCGCGTGAGTGCCTAGGAAACTATTCCCCTGAAACACAGGGCGAGAGAAACGGATTCGCGCAGAGGCACCTCTTGCACCAGCTCTAGTGTCACGAAGCTAGCCTTCCCCCGGCACGGGTGCGTGGAGCCCTGAGGTCCAGGCTCTTCCTTCGGACGCAGAAATCTGGGCAGAAACCGTGGCTTAAGCTTCCACCGGTCACTGGGTTAGAGGGCGCGCTCTACTGTGTCCTGTGGCTGAGAGCTCTGGGAACGGCCTCCCTTAAGCCCAAGCGAGTGAGCTAGAGCCCGGGGCCGAAGACACGCCTCTTGGCTCGGCTCTTGTTGCTGGGCCCAGGACCGTTGCCCCGTGTGCGTGTGCAGGCCCCCGAGCGAGCAAGTGGCCGGGGCCGAAGACACGCCTCTTGGCTCGGCTCTTGGTGCTGGGGCCAGGACCGTTGCCCCGTGTGCGAGTGCAGGCCGCAAAACCAGCCCCTGACTGGCAGAAACCACACTAGAGAGCATCCTGGCTCCAGCCGGAACAGCCGTTGCTGAGGGTGGAAGCATTCTGCCGTGTGCCAGCGGCCGTGCGCTGCCAGCAAGTCCCAGACCTTTTTCGGAGTGAGACTCAGGCGGCGGCAGAAGGCAGAACACGGCCCCCCGCTTGGTTCGTGAAGCCAGGCCTGCGGCCTTGCCTTGGCATGCCAGTCTCATTGCTAGCGGACGAACGTGAAGCAAACACAGTGTAGAGAATCCGTGCTGTAGCGGCCGCCGACCTCTCTGCTAGAGGAGGCAATGTACAATGTCCGTGCGCGAGAGCCTGGGGAACGGTTTCCATACGCCAAAGCCAGGTGAGAAACAGGCCGTTGTGGATGGCACCTCACGGCTGAGCTCTTGCTACCAGGAGCTGCTACCTCTACACTGTTCCCCGTGGCTCGGGAACTCTCGCCGCTCAAGCCTGACTTGGAAGAAAGCAGACTGGAAACCAGCACAGCTGTAGCTCCCGTCCCCTGTCCACAGGGTGCGGCCACCTCTTCAACTGTGCTTGTGTGCCCAGCTGGGTAGTGGGTCCCTGCGGAATTCCAAGGGAGAAAGAAGCAGGGGCCCAACGCGCCTCTGGACGGAACACCTCTTTCCTGAGGCCAGGCCGTCTGGCCCTGTGTGCGTTTAGTCCGAACTGCCATCCGCCTAATGCCAAGGAACCAAACGCTAGAGGCCCCGAGCCTACCCCACGAACGCCCTTCCTGAGCGCACACTTCACCTGTGGGGTGTTTGTGTGCAAGCATGAGCGATGGAACCTAAATGTGACTCTGACCGAAAAACAGGCCTGTAAGGAAGGCTGCTGTCTCGACCCCTCTATTGTGTGAGGAGGTTAGAACTGCTCTCCCCTGTGGGCCTGCCTGGAGACCTAGGTACCTAGGTACCTAACTAAGCACTAGCTCGGAGAAGCTAGGCTGTAAGGTGACCGAAAACTAGCTAACAGCAGTGGAGAGGGACCGTGCTGTAGACAGCATCACAGTTGCGGAGGGTGGCAACACTTTCAGTGTGTCTGCGTGAGGGCCTAGGAAAAGATTCCCTTGAATCACAGGGCGAGAGAAACGGCTTCGCGGAGAGGCACCGCTCGCATCAGCTCTAGGGTCACGAAGCTAGCCTTCCACCGGCACGGGTGCGTGAAGCCCTGAATTCCAGGCACCTCCATCGACGGCAGAAATCTGGGCAGATACCGTGCCTTAAGCTCCCGCCGGTCACTGCCTTAGAGGGCGCGCTCTATTGTTACTGGGGCTGAGAGCTCTGGGAACGGCCTCCCTAAAGCCCAACCGAGCGAGCAAGAGCCCGGGGCCGAAGACACGACTCTTGGCTCGGCTCTTGTTGCTGGGCCCAGGACCGTTGCCCCGTGTGCGAGTGCAGGCCTCAAAACCAGCCCCTGACTGTCAGGAACCACACTGGAGAGCGTCCTGGCTCCAGCCGGGACAGCCGTTGCTCAGGGTGGAAACATTCTGCCTTGTGCCTGCGGCCGTGCGCTGCCAGCTAGTCCCAGACCATTTTCGGAGTGAGACTCAGGGGGCGGCAGAAGGCAGAACACGGCGCCCCGCTTGGTTCGTGAAACCGGCCCTCCGGCCCCACTTGGGCATGCAGGTCTCATTGCTAGCGGACGAACGCGAAGCAAACACAGTGTAGAGAATCCGTGCTGTAGCTGTCGCCGACCTCTCTGCGGGAGGAGGCAGCGTACGGTGTACGGGCGCGAGAGCCTTGGGAACGGGTTCCATGCGCCGAAGCCAGGTGAGAAACAGGCCGTTGCGGAAGGCACCTCTTGGCTCAGCTCTTGCTACCCGGAGCTGCTAGCTCTACACTGCTCCCCGTGGCTCGGGAACTCTCGCCGCTCAACCCTGACTTGGAAGAAAGCAGCCTGGAAAGCAGCACAGCTGTAGCTCCCGTCCCCTCTCCACGGGGCGAGGCCACCTGTTCAACCGTGCTTGTGTGCCCAGCTGCGGAGTGGGTCCCAGCGGAATTCCAGGGAGAAAGAAGCAGGGGTCCAAGGCGCCTCTGGACGCAACAGCACTTTCCTGAGGCCAGGCCGTCTGGCCCTGTGTGCTTTTAGTCCAAAGTGCCATCCGCCTAACGCCAAGGAACCAAAGGCTAGAGGCCCCGAGCCTCCGCCACGAACGCCCTTCCTGAGCGCACACTTCACCTGTGGGGTGTTTGTGTGAAAGCATGAGCGATGGAACCTAAACGTGACTCTGACCGAGACACAGGCCTGTAAGGAAGGCTGCTGTCTCGACCCCTCTATTGTGTGAGGAGGTTAGCACTGCTATCCCCTGTGGGCCTGCCTGTCGACCTAGGTACCTAGGTACCTAACTAAGCACTAGCAAGGAGAAGCCAGGGTGTAATGTGACCGAAACTAGCTAACAGCAGTGGAGAGGGACCGTGCTGTAGACAGCATCTCGGTTGCGGAAGGTGGCAACACTTTCAGTGTGTCTGCGTGAGGGCCTAGGGAACGATTCCCTTGAATCACAGGGCGAGAGAAACGGCTTCGCGCAGAGGCACCGCTCGCATCAGCTCTAGGGTCACGAAGCTAGCCTTCCCCCGGCACGGGTGTGTGGAGCCCTGAGTTCCAGGCACCACCGTCGAAGGCAGAAATCTGGGCAGATACCGTGCCTTAAGCTCCCGCCGGCCACTGGGTTAGAGGGCGCGCTCTACTGTGTCCTGTGGCTGAGAGCTCTGGGAACGGCCTCCCTAAAGACCAACCGAGCGAGCTAGAGCCCGGGGCCGAAGACACGCCTCTTGGCTCGGCTCTTGTTGCTGGGCCCAGGACCTTTGCCCCGTGTGCGTGTGCAGGCCCCCAAACCAGCCCCTGACTGGCAGGAACCACACTGGAGAGCATCCTGGCTCCAGCCGGGACAGCCGTTGCTCAGGGTGAAAGCATTCTGCCGTGTGCCTGCGGCCGTGCGTTGCCAGCGGTTCCCAGACCATTTTCGGAGTGAGACTCAGGCGGCGGCAGAAGGCAGAACACGGCCCCCCGCTCCGTTCGTGAAGCCGGGCTTGCGGCCCCGCTTTGGCATGAGAGTCTCATTGCTAGCGGACGAACGCGAAGCAAACAGAGTGTAGAGAATTTGTGCTGTAGCTGCCGCGGACAACTCTGCGGGAGGAGGCAGTGTACGGTGTCCGGGTGCGAGAGCCTGGGGAACGGGTTCCATGCGCCAAAGCCAGGGGAGAAACAGGCCGTTGCGGAAGGCACCTATCGGCTCAGCTCCTGCTACCCGGTGCAGGTACCTCTACACTGCTCCCCGTGGCTCGGGAACTCTCGCTGCTCAACCCTGACTTGGAAGAAAGCAACCTGGAAACCAGCACAGCTGTAGCTCCCGTCCCCTCTCCATGGGGCGCGGTCCCCTGTTCAACCGTGCTTGTGTGCCCAGCCGGGGAGTGGATCCCAGCGGAATTTCAAGGGAGAAAATAGCAGGGGTCCAAGGCGCCTCTGGACGCAACACCTCTTTCCTGAGGCTAGGCCGTCTGGCCCTGTGTGCGTTTAGTCCGAACTGTCATCCGCCTACCGCCAAGGAACCAAACGTTAGAGGCCCCGAGCCTCCGCCACGAACGCCCTTCTTGAGCGCACACTTCACCTGTGGGGTGTTTGAGTGAAAGCATGAGCGATGGAACGTAAACGTGACGCTGACCGAGAAACAGGCCTGTAAGGAAGGCTGTCTCTCGACCCCTCTCTTGTGTGAGGAGGTTAGAAGTGCTTCCTCTGTGGGCCTGCCTGGAGAGCTAGGTACCTAAGCACTAACACGGAGAAGCCAGGCTGTAGAGTGACCGAACAGTAGCTAACAGCAGTGGAGAGGGACCGTGCTCTAGACACCATCACGGTTCCGGACGGTGGCAGCACTTTCAGTGTGTCCGCGTGAGTGCCTAGGAAACTATTCCCCTGAAACACAGGGCGAGAGAAACGGATTCGCGCAGAGGCACCTCTTGCACCAGCTCTAGTGTCACGAAGCTAGCCTTCCCCCGGCACGGGTGCGTGGAGCCCTGAGGTCCAGGCTCTTCCTTCGGACGCAGAAATCTGGGCAGATACCGTGGCTTAAGCTTCCACCGGTCACTGGGTTAGAGGGCGCGCTCTACTGTGTCCTGTGGCTGAGAGCTGTGGGAACGGCCTCCCTAAAGGCCACCCGAGCGAGCAAGTGGCCGGGGCCGAAGACACGCCTCTTGGCTCGGCTCTTGGTGCTGGGGCCAGGACCGTTGCCCCGGGTGCAAGTGCAGGCCGCAAAACCAGCCCCTGACTGGCAGAAACCACACTGGAGAGCATCCTGGCACCAGCCGGAACAGCCGTTGCTGAGGGTGGAAGCATTCTGCCGTGTGCCAGCGGCCGTGCGCTGCCAGCAAGTCCCAGACCTTTTTCGGAGTGAGACTCAGGCGGCGGCAGATGGCAGAACACGGCCCCCCGCTTGGTTCGTGAAGCCAGGCCTGCGGCCCTGCCTTGGCATGCCAGTCTCATTGCTAGCGGACGAACGTGAAGCAAACACAGTGTAGAGAATCCGTGCTGTAGCGGCCGCCGACCTCTCTGCTAGAGGAGGCAATGTACAATGTCCGTGCGCGAGAGCCTGGGGAACGGTTTCCATACGCCAAAGCCAGGTGAGAAACAGGCCGTTGTGGATGGCACCTCACGGCTCAGCTCTTGCTACCAGGAGCTGCTACCTCTACACTGTTCCCCGTGGCTCGGGAACTCTCGCCGCTCAAGCCTGACTTGGAAGAAAGCAGACTGGAAACCAGCACAGCTGTAGCTCCCGTCCGCTGTCCACAGGGTGCGGCCACCTCTTCAACTGTGCTTGTGTGCCCAGCTGGGTAGTGGGTCCCTGCGGAATTCCAAGGGAGAAAGAAGCAGGGGCCCAACGCGCCTCTGGACGGAACACCTCTTTCCTGAGGCCAGGCCGTCTGGCCCTGTGTGCGTTTAGTCCGAACTGCCATCCGCCTAATGCCAAGGAACCAAACGCTAGAGGCTCCGAGCCTACCCCACGAACGCCCTTCCTGAGCGCACACTTCACCTGTGGGGTGTTTGTGTGCAAGCATGAGCGATGGAACCTAAATGTGACTCTGACCGAAAAACAGGCCTGTAAGGAAGACTGCTGTCTCGACCCCTCTATTGTGTGAGGAGGTTAGCACTGCTCTCCGCTGTGGGCCTGCCTGGAGACCTAGGTACCTAGGTACCTAACTAAGCACTAGCTCGGAGAAGCTAGGCTGTAAGGTGACCGAAAACTAGCTAACAGCAGTGGAGAGGGACCGTGCTTTAGACACCATCTCAGTTGCGGAGGGTGGGAACACTTTCAGTGTGTCTCCGTGAGGGCCTAGGAAACGATTTCCTTGAATCAGAGGGCGAGAGAAACGGCTTCGCGCAGAGGCACCGCTCGCATCAGATCTAGCATCACGAAGCTGGCCTTCCCCCGGCTCGGGTGTGTGGAGCCCTGAATTCCATGCACCACGGTCGAAGGCAGAAATCTGGGCAGATACCGTGCCTTAAGCTCCCGGCGGTCACTGGGGTAGAGGGCGCGCTCTACTGTGTCCTCAGGCTGAGAGCAGTGGGAACGGCCTCCCTTAAGCCCAAGCGAGTGAGCTAGAGCCCGGGGCCGAAGACACGCCTCTTGTCTCGGCTCTTGTTGCTGGGCCCAGGACCGTTGCCCCGTGTGCGTGTGCAGGCCCCAAAACCAGCCCCTGACTGGCAGGAACCACACTGGAGAGCATCCTGGCTCCAGCCGGGACAGCCGTTGCTGAGGGTGAAAGCATTCTGCCTTGTGCCAGCGGCCGTGCGCTGCCAGTGGTTCCCAGACCATTTTCGGAGTGAGACTCAGGCGGCGGCAGAAGGCAGAACACGGCCCCCCGCTCCGTTCGTAAAGCCGGGCTTGCGGCCCCGCTTTGGCATGCAAGTCTCATTGCTAGCGGACGAACGCGAAGCAAACACAGTGTAGAGAATTTGTGCTGTAGCTGCCGCCGACATCTCTGCGGGAGGAGGCAGTGTACGGTGTCCGGGCGCGAGAGCCTGGGGAACGGGTTCCATCGCCAAAGCCAGGGGAGAAACAGGCCGTTGCAGAAGGCACCTATCGGCTCAGCTCCTGCTACCCGGTGCAGGTACCTCTACACTGCTCCCCGTGGCTCGGGAACTTTCGCCGCTCAACCCTGACTTGGAAGAAAGCAACCTGGAAACCAGCACAGCTGTAGCTCCCGTCCCCTCTCCATGGGGCGCGGTCCCCTGTTCAACCGTGCTTGTGTGCCCAGCCGGGGAGTGGATCCCAGCGGAATTTCAAGGGAAAAAATAGCAGGGGTCCAAGGCGCCTCTGGTCGCCACACCTCTTTCCTGAGGCTAGGCCGTCTGGCCCTGTGTGCGTTTAGTCCGAACTGTCATCCGCCTAACGCCAAGGAACCAAACGCTAGAGGCCCCGAGCCTCCGCCAAGAACGCCCTTCCTGAGCGCACACTTCACCTGTGGGGTGTTTGTGTGAAAGCATGAGCGATGGAACCTAAACGTGACGCTGACCGAGAAACAGGCCTGTAAGGAAGGCTGTCTCTCGACCCCTCTCTTGTGTGAGGAGGTTAGCAGTGCTCTCCTCTGTGGGCCTGCCTGGAGAGCTAGGTACCTAAGCACTAGCACGGAGAAGCCAGGCTGTAGAGTGACCGAACAGTAGCTAACAGCAGTGGAGAGGGACCGTGCTCTAGACACCATCACGGTTCCGGACGGTGGCAGCACTTTCAGTGTGTCCGCGTGAGTGCCTAGGAAACTATTCCCCTGAAACACAGGGCGAGAGAAACGGATTCGCGCAGAGGCACCTCTTGCACCAGCTCTAGTGTCACGAAGCTAGCCTTCCCCCGGCACGGGTGCGTGGAGCCCTGAGGTCCAGGCTCTTCCTTCGGACGCAGAAATCTGGGCAGATACCGTGGCTTAAGCTTCCACCGGTCACTGGGTTAGAGGGCGCGCTCTACTGTGTCCTGTGGCTGAGAGCTCTGGGAACGGCCTCCCTTAAGCCCAAGCGAGTGAGCTAGAGCCCGGGGCCGAAGACACGCCTCTTGGCTCGGCTCTTGTTGCTGGGCCCAGGACCGTTGCCCCGTGTGCGTGTGCAGGCCCCCGAGCGAGCAAGTGGCCGGGGCCGAAGACACGCCTCTTGGCTCGGCTCTTGGTGCTGGGGCCAGGACCGTTGCCCCGTGTGCGAGTGCAGGCCGCAAAACCAGCCCCTGACTGGCAGAAACCACACTGGAGAGCATCCTGGCTCCAGCCGGAACAGCCGTTGCTGAGGGTGGAAGCATTCTGCCGTGTGCCAGCGGCCGTGCGCTGCCAGCAAGTCCCAGACCTTTTTCGGAGTGAGACTCAGGCGGCGGCAGAAGGCAGAACACGGCCCCCCGCTTGGTTCGTGAAGCCAGGCCTGCGGCCCTGCCTTGGCATGCCAGTCTCATTGCTAGCGGACGAACGTGAAGCAAACACAGTGTAGAGAATCCGTGCTGTAGCGGCCGCCGACCTCTCTGCTAGAGGAGGCAATGTACAATGTCCGTGCGCGAGAGCCTGGGGAACGGTTTCCATACGCCAAAGCCAGGTGAGAAACAGGCCGTTGTGGATGGCACCTCACGGCTCAGCTCTTGCTACCAGGAGCTGCTACCTCTACACTGTTCCCCGTGGCTCGGGAACTCTCGCCGCTCAAGCCTGACTTGGAAGAAAGCAGACTGGAAACCAGCACAGCTGTAGCTCCCGTCCGCTGTCCACAGGGTGCGGCCACCTCTTCAACTGTGCTTGTGTGCCCAGCTGGGTAGTGGGTCCCTGCGGAATTCCAAGGGAGAAAGAAGCAGGGGCCCAACGCGCCTCTGGACGGAACACCTCTTTCCTGAGGCCAGGCCGTCTGGCCCTGTGTGCGTTTAGTCCGAACTGCCATCCGCCTAATGCCAAGGAACCAAACGCTAGAGGCCCCGAGCCTACCCCACGAACGCCCTTCCTGAGCGCACACTTCACCTGTGGGGTGTTTGTGTGCAAGCATGAGCGATGGAACCTAAATGTGACTCTGACCGAAAAACAGGCCTGTAAGGAAGGCTGCTGTCTCGACCCCTCTATTGTGTGAGGAGGTTAGAACTGCTCTCCCCTGTGGGCCTGCCTGGAGACCTAGGTACCTAGGTACCTAACTAAGCACTAGCTCGGAGAAGCTAGGCTGTAAGGTGACCGAAAACTAGCTAACAGCAGTGGAGAGGGACCGTGCTGTAGACAGCATCACAGTTGCGGAGGGTGGCAACACTTTCAGTGTGTCTGCGTGAGGGCCTAGGAAAAGATTCCCTTGAATCACAGGGCGAGAGAAACGGCTTCGCGGAGAGGCACCGCTCGCATCAGCTCTAGGGTCACGAAGCTAGCCTTCCACCGGCACGGGTGCGTGAAGCCCTGAATTCCAGGCACCTCCATCGACGGCAGAAATCTGGGCAGATACCGTGCCTTAAGCTCCCGCCGGTCACTGCCTTAGAGGGCGCGCTCTATTGTTACTGGGGCTGAGAGCTCTGGGAACGGCCTCCCTAAAGCCCAACCGAGCGAGCAAGAGCCCGGGGCCGAAGACACGACTCTTGGCTCGGCTCTTGTTGCTGGGCCCAGGACCGTTGCCCCGTGTGCGAGTGCAGGCCTCAAAACCAGCCCCTGACTGTCAGGAACCACACTGGAGAGCGTCCTGGCTCCAGCCGGGACAGCCGTTGCTCAGGGTGGAAACATTCTGCCTTCTGCCTGCGGCCGTGCGCTGCCAGCTAGTCCCAGACCATTTTCGGAGTGAGACTCAGGGGGCGGCAGAAGGCAGAACACGGCCCCCCGCTTGGTTCGTGAAACCGGGCCTCCGGCCCCACTTGGGCATGCAAGTCTCATTGCTAGCGGACGAACGCGAAGCAAACACAGTGTAGAGAATCCGTGCTGTAGCTGTCGCCGACCTCTCTGCGGGAGGAGGCAGCGTACGGTGTCCGGGCGCGAGAGCCTTGGGAACGGGTTCCATGCGCCAAAGCCAGGTGAGAAACAGGCCGTTGCGGAAGGCACCTCTTGGCTCAGCTCTTGCTACCAGGAGCTGCTACCTCTACACTGTTCCCCGTGGCTCGGGAACTCTCGCCGCTCAACCCTGACTTGGAAGAAAGCAGCCTGGAAAGCAGCACAGCTGTAGCTCCCGTCCCCTCTCCACGGGGCGCGGCCACCTGTTCAACCGTGCTTGTGTGCCCAGCTGCGGAGTGGGTCCCAGCGGAATTCCAGGGAGAAAGAAGCAGGGGTCCAAGGCGCCTCTGGACGCAACAGCTCTTTCCTGAGGCCAGGCCGTCTGGCCCTGTGTGCTTTTAGTCCAAAGTGCCATCCGCCTAACGCCAAGGAACCAAAGGCTAGAGGCACCGAGCCTCCGCCACGAACGCCCTTCCTGAGCGCACACTTCACCTGTGGGGTGTTTGTGTGAAAGCATGAGCGATGGAACCTAAACGTGACTCTGACCGAGACACAGGCCTGTAAGGAAGGCTGCTGTCTCGACCCCTCTATTGTGTGAGGAGGTTAGCACTGCTATCCCCTGTGGGCCTGCCTGTCGACCTAGGTACCTAGGTACCTAACTAAGCACTAGCAAGGAGAAGCCAGGGTGTAATGTGACCGAAACTAGCTAACAGCAGTGGAGAGGGACCGTGCTGTAGACAGCATCTCGGTTGCGGAAGGTGGCAACACTTTCAGTGTGTCTGCGTGAGGGCCTAGGGAACGATTCCCTTGAATCACAGGGCGAGAGAAACGGCTTCGCGCAGAGGCACCGCTCGCATCAGCTCTAGGGTCACGAAGCTAGCCTTCCCCCGGCACGGGTGTGTGGAGCCCTGAGTTCCAGGCACCACCGTCGAAGGCAGAAATCTGGGCAGATACCGTGCCTTAAGCTCCCGCCGGCCACTGGGTTAGAGGGCGCGCTCTACTGTGTCCTGTGGCTGAGAGCTCTGGGAACGGCCTCCCTAAAGACCAACCGAGCGAGCTAGAGCCCGGGGCCGAAGACACGCCTCTTGGCTCGGCTCTTGTTGCTGGGCCCAGGACCTTTGCCCCGTGTGCGTGTGCAGGCCCCCAAACCAGCCCCTGACTGGCAGGAACCACACTGGAGAGCATCCTGGCTCCAGCCGGGACAGCCGTTGCTCAGGGTGAAAGCATTCTGCCGTGTGCCTGCGGCCGTGCGTTGCCAGCGGTTCCCAGACCATTTTCGGAGTGAGACTCAGGCGGCGGCAGAAGGCAGAACACGGCCCCCCGCTCCGTTCGTGAAGCCGGGCTTGCGGCCCCGCTTTGGCATGAGAGTCTCATTGCTAGCGGACGAACGCGAAGCAAACAGAGTGTAGAGAATTTGTGCTGTAGCTGCCGCGGACAACTCTGCGGGAGGAGGCAGTGTACGGTGTCCGGGTGCGAGAGCCTGGGGAACGGGTTCCATGCGCCAAAGCCAGGGGAGAAACAGGCCGTTGCGGAAGGCACCTATCGGCTCAGCTCCTGCTACCCGGTGCAGGTACCTCTACACTGCTCCCCGTGGCTCGGGAACTCTCGCTGCTCAACCCTGACTTGGAAGAAAGCAACCTGGAAACCAGCACAGCTGTAGCTCCCGTCCCCTCTCCATGGGGCGCGGTCCCCTGTTCAACCGTGCTTGTGTGCCCAGCCGGGGAGTGGATCCCAGCGGAATTTCAAGGGAGAAAATAGCAGGGGTCCAAGGCGCCTCTGGACGCAACACCTCTTTCCTGAGGCTAGGCCGTCTGGCCCTGTGTGCGTTTAGTCCGAACTGTCATCCGCCTACCGCCAAGGAACCAAACGTTAGAGGCCCCGAGCCTCCGCCACGAACGCCCTTCTTGAGCGCACACTTCACCTGTGGGGTGTTTGAGTGAAAGCATGAGCGATGGAACGTAAACGTGACGCTGACCGAGAAACAGGCCTGTAAGGAAGGCTGTCTCTCGACCCCTCTCTTGTGTGAGGAGGTTAGAAGTGCTTCCTCTGTGGGCCTGCCTGGAGAGCTAGGTACCTAAGCACTAACACGGAGAAGCCAGGCTGTAGAGTGACCGAACAGTAGCTAACAGCAGTGGAGAGGGACCGTGCTCTAGACACCATCACGGTTCCGGACGGTGGCAGCACTTTCAGTGTGTCCGCGTGAGTGCCTAGGAAACTATTCCCCTGAAACACAGGGCGAGAGAAACGGATTCGCGCAGAGGCACCTCTTGCACCAGCTCTAGTGTCACGAAGCTAGCCTTCCCCCGGCACGGGTGCGTGGAGCCCTGAGGTCCAGGCTCTTCCTTCGGACGCAGAAATCTGGGCAGATACCGTGGCTTAAGCTTCCACCGGTCACTGGGTTAGAGGGCGCGCTCTACTGTGTCCTGTGGCTGAGAGCTGTGGGAACGGCCTCCCTAAAGGCCACCCGAGCGAGCAAGTGGCCGGGGCCGAAGACACGCCTCTTGGCTCGGCTCTTGGTGCTGGGGCCAGGACCGTTGCCCCGGGTGCAAGTGCAGGCCGCAAAACCAGCCCCTGACTGGCAGAAACCACACTGGAGAGCATCCTGGCACCAGCCGGAACAGCCGTTGCTGAGGGTGGAAGCATTCTGCCGTGTGCCAGCGGCCGTGCGCTGCCAGCAAGTCCCAGACCTTTTTCGGAGTGAGACTCAGGCGGCGGCAGATGGCAGAACACGGCCCCCCGCTTGGTTCGTGAAGCCAGGCCTGCGGCCCTGCCTTGGCATGCCAGTCTCATTGCTAGCGGACGAACGTGAAGCAAACACAGTGTAGAGAATCCGTGCTGTAGCGGCCGCCGACCTCTCTGCTAGAGGAGGCAATGTACAATGTCCGTGCGCGAGAGCCTGGGGAACGGTTTCCATACGCCAAAGCCAGGTGAGAAACAGGCCGTTGTGGATGGCACCTCACGGCTCAGCTCTTGCTACCAGGAGCTGCTACCTCTACACTGTTCCCCGTGGCTCGGGAACTCTCGCCGCTCAAGCCTGACTTGGAAGAAAGCAGACTGGAAACCAGCACAGCTGTAGCTCCCGTCCGCTGTCCACAGGGTGCGGCCACCTCTTCAACTGTGCTTGTGTGCCCAGCTGGGTAGTGGGTCCCTGCGGAATTCCAAGGGAGAAAGAAGCAGGGGCCCAACGCGCCTCTGGACGGAACACCTCTTTCCTGAGGCCAGGCCGTCTGGCCCTGTGTGCGTTTAGTCCGAACTGCCATCCGCCTAATGCCAAGGAACCAAACGCTAGAGGCTCCGAGCCTACCCCACGAACGCCCTTCCTGAGCGCACACTTCACCTGTGGGGTGTTTGTGTGCAAGCATGAGCGATGGAACCTAAATGTGACTCTGACCGAAAAACAGGCCTGTAAGGAAGACTGCTGTCTCGACCCCTCTATTGTGTGAGGAGGTTAGCACTGCTCTCCGCTGTGGGCCTGCCTGGAGACCTAGGTACCTAGGTACCTAACTAAGCACTAGCTCGGAGAAGCTAGGCTGTAAGGTGACCGAAAACTAGCTAACAGCAGTGGAGAGGGACCGTGCTTTAGACACCATCTCAGTTGCGGAGGGTGGGAACACTTTCAGTGTGTCTCCGTGAGGGCCTAGGAAACGATTTCCTTGAATCAGAGGGCGAGAGAAACGGCTTCGCGCAGAGGCACCGCTCGCATCAGATCTAGCATCACGAAGCTGGCCTTCCCCCGGCTCGGGTGTGTGGAGCCCTGAATTCCATGCACCACGGTCGAAGGCAGAAATCTGGGCAGATACCGTGCCTTAAGCTCCCGGCGGTCACTGGGGTAGAGGGCGCGCTCTACTGTGTCCTCAGGCTGAGAGCAGTGGGAACGGCCTCCCTTAAGCCCAAGCGAGTGAGCTAGAGCCCGGGGCCGAAGACACGCCTCTTGTCTCGGCTCTTGTTGCTGGGCCCAGGACCGTTGCCCCGTGTGCGTGTGCAGGCCCCAAAACCAGCCCCTGACTGGCAGGAACCACACTGGAGAGCATCCTGGCTCCAGCCGGGACAGCCGTTGCTGAGGGTGAAAGCATTCTGCCTTGTGCCAGCGGCCGTGCGCTGCCAGTGGTTCCCAGACCATTTTCGGAGTGAGACTCAGGCGGCGGCAGAAGGCAGAACACGGCCCCCCGCTCCGTTCGTAAAGCCGGGCTTGCGGCCCCGCTTTGGCATGCAAGTCTCATTGCTAGCGGACGAACGCGAAGCAAACACAGTGTAGAGAATTTGTGCTGTAGCTGCCGCCGACATCTCTGCGGGAGGAGGCAGTGTACGGTGTCCGGGCGCGAGAGCCTGGGGAACGGGTTCCATCGCCAAAGCCAGGGGAGAAACAGGCCGTTGCAGAAGGCACCTATCGGCTCAGCTCCTGCTACCCGGTGCAGGTACCTCTACACTGCTCCCCGTGGCTCGGGAACTTTCGCCGCTCAACCCTGACTTGGAAGAAAGCAACCTGGAAACCAGCACAGCTGTAGCTCCCGTCCCCTCTCCATGGGGCGCGGTCCCCTGTTCAACCGTGCTTGTGTGCCCAGCCGGGGAGTGGATCCCAGCGGAATTTCAAGGGAAAAAATAGCAGGGGTCCAAGGCGCCTCTGGTCGCCACACCTCTTTCCTGAGGCTAGGCCGTCTGGCCCTGTGTGCGTTTAGTCCGAACTGTCATCCGCCTAACGCCAAGGAACCAAACGCTAGAGGCCCCGAGCCTCCGCCAAGAACGCCCTTCCTGAGCGCACACTTCACCTGTGGGGTGTTTGTGTGAAAGCATGAGCGATGGAACCTAAACGTGACGCTGACCGAGAAACAGGCCTGTAAGGAAGGCTGTCTCTCGACCCCTCTCTTGTGTGAGGAGGTTAGCAGTGCTCTCCTCTGTGGGCCTGCCTGGAGAGCTAGGTACCTAAGCACTAGCACGGAGAAGCCAGGCTGTAGAGTGACCGAACAGTAGCTAACAGCAGTGGAGAGGGACCGTGCTCTAGACACCATCACGGTTCCGGACGGTGGCAGCACTTTCAGTGTGTCCGCGTGAGTGCCTAGGAAACTATTCCCCTGAAACACAGGGCGAGAGAAACGGATTCGCGCAGAGGCACCTCTTGCACCAGCTCTAGTGTCACGAAGCTAGCCTTCCCCCGGCACGGGTGCGTGGAGCCCTGAGGTCCAGGCTCTTCCTTCGGACGCAGAAATCTGGGCAGATACCGTGGCTTAAGCTTCCACCGGTCACTGGGTTAGAGGGCGCGCTCTACTGTGTCCTGTGGCTGAGAGCTCTGGGAACGGCCTCCCTTAAGCCCAAGCGAGTGAGCTAGAGCCCGGGGCCGAAGACACGCCTCTTGGCTCGGCTCTTGTTGCTGGGCCCAGGACCGTTGCCCCGTGTGCGTGTGCAGGCCCCCGAGCGAGCAAGTGGCCGGGGCCGAAGACACGCCTCTTGGCTCGGCTCTTGGTGCTGGGGCCAGGACCGTTGCCCCGTGTGCGAGTGCAGGCCGCAAAACCAGCCCCTGACTGGCAGAAACCACACTGGAGAGCATCCTGGCTCCAGCCGGAACAGCCGTTGCTGAGGGTGGAAGCATTCTGCCGTGTGCCAGCGGCCGTGCGCTGCCAGCAAGTCCCAGACCTTTTTCGGAGTGAGACTCAGGCGGCGGCAGAAGGCAGAACACGGCCCCCCGCTTGGTTCGTGAAGCCAGGCCTGCGGCCCTGCCTTGGCATGCCAGTCTCATTGCTAGCGGACGAACGTGAAGCAAACACAGTGTAGAGAATCCGTGCTGTAGCGGCCGCCGACCTCTCTGCTAGAGGAGGCAATGTACAATGTCCGTGCGCGAGAGCCTGGGGAACGGTTTCCATACGCCAAAGCCAGGTGAGAAACAGGCCGTTGTGGATGGCACCTCACGGCTCAGCTCTTGCTACCAGGAGCTGCTACCTCTACACTGTTCCCCGTGGCTCGGGAACTCTCGCCGCTCAAGCCTGACTTGGAAGAAAGCAGACTGGAAACCAGCACAGCTGTAGCTCCCGTCCGCTGTCCACAGGGTGCGGCCACCTCTTCAACTGTGCTTGTGTGCCCAGCTGGGTAGTGGGTCCCTGCGGAATTCCAAGGGAGAAAGAAGCAGGGGCCCAACGCGCCTCTGGACGGAACACCTCTTTCCTGAGGCCAGGCCGTCTGGCCCTGTGTGCGTTTAGTCCGAACTGCCATCCGCCTAATGCCAAGGAACCAAACGCTAGAGGCCCCGAGCCTACCCCACGAACGCCCTTCCTGAGCGCACACTTCACCTGTGGGGTGTTTGTGTGCAAGCATGAGCGATGGAACCTAAATGTGACTCTGACCGAAAAACAGGCCTGTAAGGAAGGCTGCTGTCTCGACCCCTCTATTGTGTGAGGAGGTTAGAACTGCTCTCCCCTGTGGGCCTGCCTGGAGACCTAGGTACCTAGGTACCTAACTAAGCACTAGCTCGGAGAAGCTAGGCTGTAAGGTGACCGAAAACTAGCTAACAGCAGTGGAGAGGGACCGTGCTGTAGACAGCATCACAGTTGCGGAGGGTGGCAACACTTTCAGTGTGTCTGCGTGAGGGCCTAGGAAAAGATTCCCTTGAATCACAGGGCGAGAGAAACGGCTTCGCGGAGAGGCACCGCTCGCATCAGCTCTAGGGTCACGAAGCTAGCCTTCCACCGGCACGGGTGCGTGAAGCCCTGAATTCCAGGCACCTCCATCGACGGCAGAAATCTGGGCAGATACCGTGCCTTAAGCTCCCGCCGGTCACTGCCTTAGAGGGCGCGCTCTATTGTTACTGGGGCTGAGAGCTCTGGGAACGGCCTCCCTAAAGCCCAACCGAGCGAGCAAGAGCCCGGGGCCGAAGACACGACTCTTGGCTCGGCTCTTGTTGCTGGGCCCAGGACCGTTGCCCCGTGTGCGAGTGCAGGCCTCAAAACCAGCCCCTGACTGTCAGGAACCACACTGGAGAGCGTCCTGGCTCCAGCCGGGACAGCCGTTGCTCAGGGTGGAAACATTCTGCCTTCTGCCTGCGGCCGTGCGCTGCCAGCTAGTCCCAGACCATTTTCGGAGTGAGACTCAGGGGGCGGCAGAAGGCAGAACACGGCCCCCCGCTTGGTTCGTGAAACCGGGCCTCCGGCCCCACTTGGGCATGCAAGTCTCATTGCTAGCGGACGAACGCGAAGCAAACACAGTGTAGAGAATCCGTGCTGTAGCTGTCGCCGACCTCTCTGCGGGAGGAGGCAGCGTACGGTGTCCGGGCGCGAGAGCCTTGGGAACGGGTTCCATGCGCCAAAGCCAGGTGAGAAACAGGCCGTTGCGGAAGGCACCTCTTGGCTCAGCTCTTGCTACCAGGAGCTGCTACCTCTACACTGTTCCCCGTGGCTCGGGAACTCTCGCCGCTCAACCCTGACTTGGAAGAAAGCAGCCTGGAAAGCAGCACAGCTGTAGCTCCCGTCCCCTCTCCACGGGGCGCGGCCACCTGTTCAACCGTGCTTGTGTGCCCAGCTGCGGAGTGGGTCCCAGCGGAATTCCAGGGAGAAAGAAGCAGGGGTCCAAGGCGCCTCTGGACGCAACAGCTCTTTCCTGAGGCCAGGCCGTCTGGCCCTGTGTGCTTTTAGTCCAAAGTGCCATCCGCCTAACGCCAAGGAACCAAAGGCTAGAGGCACCGAGCCTCCGCCACGAACGCCCTTCCTGAGCGCACACTTCACCTGTGGGGTGTTTGTGTGAAAGCATGAGCGATGGAACCTAAACGTGACTCTGACCGAGACACAGGCCTGTAAGGAAGGCTGCTGTCTCGACCCCTCTATTGTGTGAGGAGGTTAGCACTGCTATCCCCTGTGGGCCTGCCTGTCGACCTAGGTACCTAGGTACCTAACTAAGCACTAGCAAGGAGAAGCCAGGGTGTAATGTGACCGAAACTAGCTAACAGCAGTGGAGAGGGACCGTGCTGTAGACAGCATCTCGGTTGCGGAAGGTGGCAACACTTTCAGTGTGTCTGCGTGAGGGCCTAGGGAACGATTCCCTTGAATCACAGGGCGAGAGAAACGGCTTCGCGCAGAGGCACCGCTCGCATCAGCTCTAGGGTCACGAAGCTAGCCTTCCCCCGGCACGGGTGTGTGGAGCCCTGAGTTCCAGGCACCACCGTCGAAGGCAGAAATCTGGGCAGATACCGTGCCTTAAGCTCCCGCCGGCCACTGGGTTAGAGGGCGCGCTCTACTGTGTCCTGTGGCTGAGAGCTCTGGGAACGGCCTCCCTAAAGCCCAACAGAGCGAGCTAGAGCCCGGGGCCGAAGACACGCCTCTTGGCTCGGCTCTTGTTGCTGGGCCCAGGACCTTTGCCCCGTGTGCGTGTGCAGGCCCCCAAACCAGCCCCTGACTGGCAGGAACCACACTGGAGAGCATCCTGGCTCCAGCCGGGACAGCCGTTGCTCAGGGTGAAAGCATTCTGCCGTGTGCCTGCGGCCGTGCGTTGCCAGCGGTTCCCAGACCATTTTCGGAGTGAGACTCAGGCGGCGGCAGAAGGCAGAACACGGCCCCCCGCTCCGTTCGTGAAGCCGGGCTTGCGGCCCCGCTTTGGCATGAGAGTCTCATTGCTAGCGGACGAACGCGAAGCAAACAGAGTGTAGAGAATTTGTGCTGTAGCTGCCGCGGACAACTCTGCGGGAGGAGGCAGTGTACGGTGTCCGGGTGCGAGAGCCTGGGGAACGGGTTCCATGCGCCAAAGCCAGGGGAGAAACAGGCCGTTGCGGAAGGCACCTATCGGCTCAGCTCCTGCTACCCGGTGCAGGTACCTCTACACTGCTCCCCGTGGCTCGGGAACTCTCGCTGCTCAACCCTGACTTGGAAGAAAGCAACCTGGAAACCAGCACAGCTGTAGCTCCCGTCCCCTCTCCATGGGGCGCGGTCCCCTGTTCAACCGTGCTTGTGTGCCCAGCCGGGGAGTGGATCCCAGCGGAATTTCAAGGGAGAAAATAGCAGGGGTCCAAGGCGCCTCTGGACGCAACACCTCTTTCCTGAGGCTAGGCCGTCTGGCCCTGTGTGCGTTTAGTCCGAACTGTCATCCGCCTACCGCCAAGGAACCAAACGTTAGAGGCCCCGAGCCTCCGCCACGAACGCCCTTCTTGAGCGCACACTTCACCTGTGGGGTGTTTGAGTGAAAGCATGAGCGATGGAACGTAAACGTGACGCTGACCGAGAAACAGGCCTGTAAGGAAGGCTGTCTCTCGACCCCTCTCTTGTGTGACGAGGTTAGAAGTGCTTCCTCTGTGGGCCTGCCTGGAGAGCTAGGTACCTAAGCACTAACACGGAGAAGCCAGGCTGTAGAGTGACCGAACAGTAGCTAACAGCAGTGGAGAGGGACCGTGCTCTAGACACCATCACGGTTCCGGACGGTGGCAACACTTGCAGTGTGTCCGCGTGAGTGCCTAGGAAACTATTGCCCTGAAACACAGGGCGAGAGAAACGGATTCGCGCAGAGGCACCTCTTGCACCAGCTCTGGTGTCACGAAGCTAGCCTTCCCCCGGCACGGGTGCGTGGAGCCCTGAGGTCCAGGCTCTTCCTTCGAACGCAGAAATCTGGGCAGATACCGTGGCTTAAGCTTCCACCGGTCACTGGGTTAGAGGGCGCGCTCTACTGTGTCCTGTGGCTGAGAGCTCTGGGAACGGCCTCCCTAAAGGCCACCCGAGCGAGCAAGTGGCCGGGGCCGAAGACAAGCCTCTTGGCTCGGCTCTTGTTGCTGGGCCCAGGACCTTTGCCCCGTGTGCGAGTGCAGGCCGCAAAACCAGCCCCTGACTGGCAGGAACCACACTGGAGAGCATCCTGGCTCCAGCCGGGACAGCCGTTGCTGAGGGTGGAAGCATACTGCCGTGTGCCAGCGGCCGTGCGCTGCCAGCAAGTCCCAGACCTTTTTCGGAGTGAGACTCAGGGGGCGGCAGAAGGCAGAACACGGCCCCCCGCTTGGTTCGTGAAGCCAGGCCTGCGGCCCTGCCTTGGCATGCCAGTCTCATGCTAGCGGACGAACGTGAAGCAAACACAGTGTAGAGAATCCGTGCTGTAGCGGCCGCCGACCTCTCTGCTAGAGGAGGCAATGTACAATGTCCGTGCGCGAGAACCTGGGGAACGGTTTCCATACGCCAAAGCCAGGTGAGAAACAGGCCGTTGTGGAAGGCACCTCACGGCTCTGCTCTTGCTACCAGGAGCTGCTACCTCTACACTGTTCCCCGTGGCTCGGGAACTCTCGCCGCTCAAGCCTGACTTGGAAGAAAGCAGACTGGAAACCAGCACAGCTGTAGCTCCCGTCCCCTGTCCACAGGGTGCGGCCACCTCTTCAACTGTGCTTGTGTGCCCAGCTGGGTAGTGGGTCCATGCGGAGTTCCAAGGGAGAAAGAAGCAGGGGCCCAACGCGCCTCTGGACGGAACACCTCTTTCCTGAGGCCAGGCCGTCTGGCCCTGTGTGCGTTTAGTCCGAACTGCCATCCGCCTAATGCCAAGGAACCAAACGCTGGAGGCCCCGAGCCTACCCCACGAACGCCCTTCCTGAGCGCACACTTCACCTGTGGGGTGTTTGTTTGCAAGCATGAGCGATGGAACCTAAATGTGACTCTGACCGAAAAACAGGCCTGTAAGGAAGGCTGCTGTCTCGACCCCTCTATTGTGTGAGGAGGTTAAAACTGCTCTCCCCTGTGGGCCTGCCTGGAGACCTAGGTACCTAGGTACCTAACTAAGCACTAGCTCGGAGAAGCTAGGCTGTAAGGTGACCGAAAACTAGCTAACAGCAGTGGAGAGGGACCGTGCTGCAGACAGCATCACAGTTGCGGAGGGTGGCAACACTTTCAGTGTGTCTGCGTGAGGGCCTAGGAAACGATTTCCTTGAATCAGAGGGCGAGAGAAACGGCTTCGCGCAGAGGCACCGCTCGCATCAGCTCTAGCGTCACGAAGCTGGCCTTCCCCCACACGGGTGTGTGGAGCCCTGAATTCCAGGCACCACCGTCGAAGGCAGAAATCTGGGCAGATACCATGCCTTAAGCTCCCGCCGGTCACTGGGGTAGAGGGCGCGCTCTACTGTGTCCTGTGGCTGAGAGCTCTGGGAACGGCCTCCCTAAAGCCCAAACAAGCGAGCTAGAGCCCGGGGCCGAAGACACGCCTCTTGGCTCGGCTCTTGTTCCTGGGCCTAGGACCCTTGACCCCTGTGCGAGTGCAGGTTGCAAAACCACCACCTGACTGGCAGGAACCACACTGGAAAGCATCCTGGCTCCATCCGGGACAGCCGTTGCTGAGGGTGGAAGGATTCTGCCGTGTGCCGTCGGCCGTGCGCTTCCAGCGAGTCCCACACCATTTTTGGACTGAGACTCAGGCAGCGGCAGAAGGCAGAACACGGCCCCCCGCTCCGTTCGTGAAGCCGGGCCTGCGGCCACGCTTTGGCATGCAAGTCTCATTGCTAGCGGACGAACGCGAAGCAAACACAGTGTAGAGAATCCGTGCTGTAGCTGCCGCCGACCTCTCTGCGGGAGGAGGCAGAGTACGGTGTCCTGGCGCGAGAGCCAGGGGACGCGTTCCATGCGCCAAAGCCAGGTGAGAAACAGGCCTTTGCGGAAGGCACCTCTCGGCTCAGCTCTTGCTACCCGGAGCTGCTACCTCCACACTGCTCCCCGTGGCTCGGGAACTCTCGCCGCTCAACCCTGACTTGGAAGAAAGCAGCCTGGAAAGCAGCACAGCTGTAGCTCCCGTCCCCTCTCCACGGGGCGCGGCCACCGGTTCAACCGTGCTTGTGTGCCCAGCTGGGGAGTGGGTCCCAGCGGAGTTGCAGGGAGAAAGAATCAGGGGTCCAAGGCGCCTCTGGACGCAACAGCTCTTTCCTGAGGCCAGGCCGTCTGGCCTTGTTTGCTTTTAGTCCGAAGTGCCATCCGCCTAACGCCAAGGAACCAAAAGCTAGAGGCCCCGAGCCTCCGCCACGAACGCCCTTCCTGAGCGCCCACTTCACCTGTGGGGTGTTTGTGTGAAAACATGAGTGATGGAACGTAAACGTGACTCTGACCGAGACACAGGCTTGTAAGGAAGGCTGTCTCTCGACCCCTCTCTTGTGTGAGGAAGGTAACGCTGCTATCCCCTGTGGGCCTGCCTGGAGACCTAGGTACCTAAGCCCTAGCACGGAGAAGCCAGGCTGTAGAGTGACTGAACACTAGCTACCAGCAGTGGAGAGGGACCGTGCTGTAGACAGCATCACGGTTGCGGAGGGTGGCAACCCTTTCAGGGTGTCTGCGTGAGGGCCTAGGAAACGATTCCCTTGAATCTCAGGGCGAGAGAAACGGCCTCGCGCAGAGGCACCGCTCGCATCAGATCTAGGGTCACGAAGCTAGCCTTCCCCAGGCACGGGTGTGTGGAGCCCTGAGTTCCAGGCACCACTGTGGAAGGCAGAAATCTGGGAAGATACCGTGCCTTAAGCTCCCGCCGGTCACAGGGTTAGAGGGCGCGCTCTACTGTGTCCTGTGGCTGAGAGCTCTGGGAACGGCCTCCCTAAAGCCCAACCGAGCGAGCTAGAGCCCGGGGCCGAAGACACGCCTCTTGGCTCGGCTCTTGTTGCTGGGCCCAGGACCGTTGCCCCGTGTGCGTGTGCAGGCCCCAAAACCAGCCCCTGACTGGCAGGAACCACACTGGAGAGCATCCTGGCTCCAGCCGGGACAGCCGTTGCTGAGGGTGAAAGCATTCTGCCGTGTGCCTGCGGTCGTGCGCTGCCAGCGGTTCCCAGACCATTTTCGGAGTGAGACTCAGGCGGCGGCAGAAGGCAGAACACGGCCCCCCGCTCCGTTCGTGAAGCCGGGCTTGCGGCCCCGCTTTGGCATGCAGGTCTCATTGCTAGCGGACGAACGCGAAGCAAACACAGTGTAGAGAATTTGTGCTGTAGCTGCCGCCGACATCTCTGCGGGAGGAGGCAGTGTACGGTGTCCGGGTGCGAGAGCCTGGTGAACGGGTTCCATGTGCCAAAGCCAGGGGAGAAACAGGCCATTGCATAAGGCACCTATCGGCTCAGCTCCTGCTACCCGGACCTGGTACCTCTACACTGCTCCCCGTGGCTCGGGAACTCTCGCCGCTCAACCCTGACTTGGAAGAAAGGAAACTGGAAACCAGCACAGCTGTAGCTCCCATCCCCTCTCCATGGGGCGCGGTCCCCTGTTCAACCGTGCTTGTGTGCCCAGCCGGGGAGTGGATCCCAGCGGAATTTCAAGGGAGAAAAAAGCAGGGGTCCAAGGCGCCTCTGGACGCAACACCTCTTTCCTGAGGCCAGGCCATCTGGCCCTGTGTGCGTTTAGTCCGAACTGCCATCCGCCTAACGCCAAGGAACCAAACGTTAGAGGCCCCGAGCCTCCGCCACGAACGCCCTTCCTGAGCGCACACTTCACCTGTGGGGTGTTTGTGTGAAAGCATGAGCGATGGAAACTAAACGTGACGCTGACCGAGAAACAGGCCTGTAAGGAAGGCTGTCTCTCGACCCCTCTCTTGTGTGAGGAGGTTAGCAGTGCTCTCCTCTGTGGGCCTGCCTGGAGAGCTAGGTACCTAAGCACTAGCACCGAGAAGCCAGGCTGTAGAGTGACCGAACAGTAGCTAACAGCAGTGGAGAGGGACCGTGCTCTAGACACCATCACGGTTCCGCATGGTGGCAACACTTTCGGTGTGTCCGCGTGAGTGCCTAGGAAACTATTCCCCTGAAACACAGGGCAAGAGAAACAGATTCGCGCAGAGGCACCTCTTGCACCAGCTCTAGTGTCACGAAGCTAGCCTTCCCCCGGCACGGGTGCGTGGAGCCCTGAGGTCCAGACTCTTCCTTCGAAAGCAGAAATCTGGGCAGATACCGTGGCTTAAGCTTCCACCGGTCACTGGGTTAGAGGGCGCGCTCTACTGTGTCCTGTGGCTGAGAGCTCTGGGAACGGCCTCCCTAAAGCCCAAACAAGCGAGCTAGAGCCCGGGGCCGAAGACACGCCTCTTGGCTCGGCTCTTGTTGCGGGGCACAGGACCGTTGCCCCGTGTGCGAGTGCAGGCCGCAAAACCAGCCCCTGACTGGCAGGAACCACACTGGAGAGCATCCTGGCTACAGCCGGGACAGCCGTTGCTGAGGGTGAAAGCATTCTGCCGTGTGCCTGCGGCTGTGCGCTGCCACTACTCCCAGCCCATTTTCGGAGTGAGACTCAGGCAGCGGCAGAAGGCAGAACACGGCTCCCGGTTTGGTTCGTGAAGCCGGGCCTGCGGCCCCGCTTTGGCATGCAAGTCTCATTGCTAGCGGACGAACGGGAACCAAACACAGTGTAGAGAATCCGTGCTGTAGCGGCCGCGGACCTCTCTGCAGGAGGAGGCAGTGTACGGTGTCCGGGCGCGAGAGCCTGGGGAACGGGTTCCATGCGCCAAAGCCAGGTGAGAAACAGGCCTTTGCGGAAGGCACCTCTCGGCTCAGCTCTTGCTACCCGGAGCTGCTACCTCCACACTGCTCCCCGTGGCTCGGGAACTCTCGCCGCTCAACCCTGACTTGGAAGAAAGTAGCCTGGAAAGCAGCACAGCTGTAGCTCCCGTCCCCTCTCCACTGGGCGCGGCCACCGGTTCAACCGTGCTTGTGTGCCCAGCTGGGGAGTGGGTCCCAGAGAAATTGCAGGGAGAAAGAATCAGGGGTCCAAGGCGCCTCTGGACGCAACAGCTCTTTCCTGAGGCCAGGCCGACTGGCCCTGTGTGCGTTTAGTCCGAACTGCCATCGGCCTAACGCCAAGGAACCAAACGCTAGAGGCCCCGAGCCTCCGCCACGAACGCCCTTCCTGAGCGCCCACTTCACCTGTGGGGTGTTTGTGTGCAAGCATGAGGGATGGAACCTAAACGTGACTCTGACCGAGAAATAGGCCTGTAAGGAAGGCTGCTGTCTCGACCCCTCTATTTTGTGAGGATGTTAGCACTGCTATCCCCTGTGGGCCTGCCTGTCGACCTAGGTACCTAGGTACCTAACTAAGCACTAGCAAGGAGAAGCCAGGGTGTAATGTGACCGAAACTAGCTAACAGCAGTGGAGAGGGACCGTGCTGTAGACAGCATCTCGGTTGCGGAAGGTGGCAACACTTTCAGTGTGTCTGCGTGAGGGCCTAGGGAACGATTCCCTTGAATCACAGGGCGAGAGAAACGGCTTCGCGCAGAGGCACCGCTCGCATCAGCTCTAGGATCACGAAGCTAGCCTTCCCCCGGCACGGGTGCCTGGAGCCCTGAGTTCCAGGCACCACCGTCGAAGGCAGAAATCTGGGCAGATACCGTGCCTTAAGCTCCCGCCGGTCACTGGGTTAGAGGGCGCGCTCTACTGTGTCCTGTGGCTGAGAGCTCTGGGAACGGCCTCCCTAAAGCCCAACCGTGCGAGCTAGAGCCCGGGGCCGAAGACACGCCTCTTGGCTCGGCTCTTGTTGCTGGGCCCAGGACCTTTGCCCCGTGTGCGTGTGCAGGCCCCAAAACCAGCCCCTGACTGGCAGGAACCACACTGGAGAGCATCCTGGCTCCAGCCGGGACAGCCGTTGCTGAGGGTGAAAGCATTCTGCCGTGTGCCTTCGGCCGTGCGCTGCCAGCGGTTCCCAGACCATTTTCGGAGTGAGACTCAGGCGGCGGCAGAAGGCAGAACACGGCCCCCCAGTCCGTTCGTGAAGCCGGGCCTGCGGCCCCGCTTTGGCATGCAAGTCTCATTGGTAGTGGATGAACGCGAAGCAAACAGTGTAGAGAATCCGTGCTGTAGCTGCCGCCGACATCTCTGCGGGAGGAGGCAGTGTACGGTGTCCGTGCGCGAGAACCTGGGGAACAGGTTCCACCCGCCAAAGCCAGGTGAGAAACAGGCCGTTGCGGAAGGCATCTCTCGGCTCAGCTCTTGCTACCAGGAGCTGCTGCATGCACACTGCTCCCCTTTGCTCGGGAACTCTCGCCGCTCAACCCTGACTTGGAAGAAAGCAGCCTGGAAAGCAGCACAGCTGTAGCTCCCGTCCCCTCTCCATGGGGCGCGGTCCCCTGTTCCACTGTGCTTTTGTGCCCAGCCGGGGAATGGATCCAGCGGAATTTCAAGGGAGAAAGAAGCAGGGGTCCAAGGCGCGTCTGGACGCAACACTTCTTTCCTGAGGCCAGGCCGTCTGGCCCTGTGTGCGTTTAGTCCGAACTGCCATCGGCCTAACGCCAAGGAACCAAACGTTAGAGGCCCCGAGCCTCCGCCACGAACGCCCTTCCTGAGCGCACACTTCACTTGTGGGGTGTTTGTGTGAAAGCATGAGCGATAGAACTTAAACGTGACTCTGACCGACAAACAGGCCTGTAAGGAAGGCTGCTGTCTCGACCCCTCTCTTGTGTGAGGAGGTTAGCACTGCTATCCCCTGTGGGCCTGCCTGGAGACCCAGGTACCTAAGCCCTAGCACGGAGGAGCCAGGCTGTAGAGTGACCGAACACTAGCTAACAGCAGTGGAGAGGGACCGTGCTGTAGACAGCATCACGGTTGCGGAGGGTGGCAACACTTTCAGTGTGTCTGCGTGAGGGCCTAGGAAAAGATTCCCTTGAATCACAGGGCGAGAGAAACGGCTTCGCGCAGAGGCACCGCTCGCACCAGCTCTAGTGTCACGAAGCTAGCCCTCCTCCGGCACGGGTGCGTGGAGCCCTGAATTCCAGGCACCTCCTTCTAAGGCAGAAATCTGGGCAGATACCGTGCCTCAAGCTCCCGCCGTTCACAGGGTTAGAGGGAACGCTCTACTCTGTACTGTGGCTGAGAGCTCTCGGAACGGGCTCCCTAAAGCGCACGCGAGCGAGCAAGAGCATATCTTGCAGATACCGTGCCTTTCAACAGTTGTGTTTTCATTTTCATTGGTTTCCGTGAGTTTTTTTAATTCTTCCTTAATTTCCTCTTTGACCCATTCATTCTTTAGTAGGATGCTCCCTAGCCTCCATATATTTCAGTTCTTTCCAACTTTCCTCTTGTGATTGAGTTCTAGTTTCAAAGCACTGTGGTCTGAAAATATGCAGGGAATAATCCCAATCTTTTGGTAGCCGTTGAGACTTGATTTGTGATCTAGGATGTGATCAATTCTGGAGAATGTTCCATGGGCACTAGAGAAGAATGTGTATTCCGTTGCTTTGGGATGGAATGTTCTGAATATGTCTGTGAACTCTTTTGGTCCATTGTGTCATTGAATGTCTTTATTTCCTTGTTGATCTTTTGCTTAGATGATCTGTCCACTTCAGTGAGGGCTTTACCAGAAAGTCCCTCACTATTATTTTATTGTTGTCAATGTGTTTCTTTGCTTTTGTTATTAACTGGCTTATATAATTGGCTGCTCCCACGTTAGGGGCATAGATATTTACGATTGTTAGATCTTCTTGTTGGATAGACCCTTTAAGTAGGATATAGTGTCCTTCCTCATCTCTTATTATAGTCTTTGTTTTAAAATCTAATTGGTCTGTTATAAGGTTTGCCACCCCAGCTTTCTTTTGGTGTCCATTAGCATGGTAAATGGTTTTCCACCCCCTCACTTTCATTCTGGGGGTGTGTTTGGTTCTAAACTGTGTCTCTTACAGACAGCATATCGATGAGTCTTGTTTTTTAATACAATCTGATAGCCTGTATCTTTTGATTGGGGCATTTAGCCCATTTACATTCAGGGTAACTATTGAAAGGTATGAATTTAGTGACATTGTATTGCCTGTAAGGTGACTGTGACTGTATATTGTCTGTGTTCCTTTCTGGTCTATGCTGCTTTTAGGCTCTCTCTGCTTAGGAGGACCCCTTTCAATATTTCTTGGAGGGCTGGTTTCGTGTTTGCAAATTCCTTTCGTTTTTGTTTGTCCTGGAAGCTTTTTATCTCTCCTTCAATTTTCAATAACAGCCTAGCTGGATATAGTATTCTTAGCTGCATATTCTTCTCGTTTAGTGCTCTGAAGATATCATGCCAGTCCTTTCTGGCCTGCCACGTCTCTGTGGATAGGTCTGTTGCCAGTCTAATGTTTCTACCATTGTAGGTTACATATCTCTTCTCCTGAGCTGCTTTCAGGATTTTCTCTTTGTCTCTGAGACTCATAAGTTTTACTATTAGATGTGGGGGTGTCGACCTATTTTTATTGATTTTGAGAGGGGTTCTCTGCGCTTCCTGAATTTTGATGCCTGTTTCCTTCCCCACATTAGGGAAGTTCTCTGCTATAATTTGCTCCAATATACCTTCTGCCCCTCTCTCTCTTTCTTCCTCCTCTGGGATCCCAATTATTCTAATGTTTCATCTTATCATATCGCTTATCTCTCGAATTCTGCCCTCGTGACCCAGTAGTTGTTTATCTCTTTTTCTCAGCTTCTTTATTTTTCATCATTTGGTCTTGTATCTCGCTAATTCTCTCTTCGGCCTCATTTGTCCTAGCAGTTAGTGCCCCCATTTTTTATTGCACCTCATTAATAGCCTTTTTGATTTCGACTTGGTTAGATTTTAGTTCTTTTATTTCTCCAGGAAGGGTTTCTCTAATAACCTCCATGCTTTTTTCAATCCCAGCTAGTATCTTTAAAATCATGATTCTGAACTCTAGGTCCGACATCGCACTAATGTCCATATTGAGTAGGTCCCTGGTAGATGGTACTACCTCTTGTTCTTTTTGTTGAGGTGATTTTTTTCGTCTTGTCATTTTGTCCAGAGGAGAATAGATGAATGAGAAAACAAAATGCTAACAGGATAACAACATCCCCAGAAAATATATTCTAAACAAATCAGAAAAGACCTGAGACCAGGGGAGAAGAAAGGGAAAGAAAGAAAAAAGAGAAAAAAAACCCCAAAAAGATAGAAACAGATGAAAACAGAACAAAAATAAAACAGAACATGATCATATATAATCAGGCTAGTGCAGAGATCAGTGCCACACACTAGATTTTGGGTGTATTTTGGTCTATTAGAAGAAAGTGCCTCCTAAAATTTTAAAGAAAGACTTATATATGTACAAAATAAGGGTTGATACAATGAAGGGATGGAATATGAATGTAAAGATGAAAATTATAAAAGATTATGTAAAAGGAATTGATAAGATAGGAAGTTGTTTGAAAAAAGAAAGAAGATTTAAAAAGAAAAGAAAAAACGGAGAGAATGCGATCAGGCAGGAGACTAGAACAAAGCCATACACTAGTGATTTAGGATATATTTTGATCTGTTATAAGAAACTGTACCTCAAAACTTTAGAGAGAACAACTTATATATATATGCGCCATAAATAAGGATAACTACCATGAAGGGACAGAATATGACTCTAAAAATGAAAAATAAAAATTCTTTAAAAGTGATTGATAAGATGCTGGTTGTAAAAGGGAAAAAGAAAAATTCAACAAAAAAGTTAAAAAAAATTAACTTTGAAAGACTAATGAATCACGGTAAAAAAGCCATGAATTCTATGTGCAGTATTCCCTTAGCACTGGGGTTCTCCCGTTCTCATTGATCGGTGAACTTGGTCTTGGCTGGCTGTTCGTGTTGATCTTCTGGGGGAGGGACGTGTTGCCATGGTTCCCAAATATCTCTTCCGGAGGCGGAATTGCCCTGCCCTTGTCGGTCGGGACTAAGTAAGCTGCTTGGGTTTGCTCTCAGATGCTTTTGTTCCCTGCAAGCTTTCCCTATGGCTTTGGAGGACGAGAGTGAAAATGGGGGCCTCCAGTCTCCGCCCCAGAGGAGCGGAGAACTCAGGGCCCCACTCCTCAGAGCGCCCCCAGAGAAAAGCAGTCAATCACTGCCGTCTCCCCAGTCTCCGGCCGTACTCCGTGCTCACCTGGCCTGTGACCGAGCGTTTCTATCTCTGGCACCTGCTCGGTGTGGAGTCTCCAAACCCAGCCGATCCCTGCGGTGCGCTCTCCTGCCGCTCCTCCTGGAGGAGGAAGGGGAGTCTCCCCGGATCTGCCACTTGTTGGGTCCCTGCTGGAGGAGCAGTGGCCTGATTGTGTCGCCGATCACAGTTTATGGCAACCCCAAGCTGAGATCCCGCGCCTCGGCTCCGTCTCTGCAGCCGGCTTCCCCGCTCCGATACCTGGGAGCTCTGGTGCACTCAGGCACCCCCGGTCGTTCTGTGACCCCCGAGGGTCCTGAGACCACATTGTCCTGCAAGGGTTCCACCCCCCACTTAGCCACTGGAGCGACGTCCCTCAGCAGAGCTAACTTCTAAAAGTTCTGATTTTGTGCTCCGCGGCTCTATCACTTGCCAGAGCGGCCGATGGAGGGCCCCTCCCCCGCCGTCTATCCTCCCGAATATCGCCTCGGATTCACTTCTCCGCACGTCCTACCTTCCAGAAAGTGGTCGCTTTTCCGTTCAGAGAGTTGTTGCTATTCTTTTCTTCGATCTCCTGTTGAGTTCGTAGGTGTTCAGAATGGTTTGATCCCTATTCATCCCAATTCCTGAGACCAGATGAAATCCAGGTCTCCTACTCTTCCGCCATCTTGCTCCGCCCGCCCCCCACATTTGTTCTTTGGATTTGTATGTGTTCCTTTCTGAATTCTCCTGGTTTTTTTCTCCTTGGGCTTTACCTTGAAGACAGAATGATTCCTGTCCTTCATCTTTGGTCATCTTTTTTCCCCCATTTTCTCATATCACATGATTATGTCTCTGCACTAGGTAGATTTTCTCCAAGTGTAACATTGCTTTCATTTTACAAATTTAGGTTACATTTTACTGATGAAAGCTTGGTATTTAAAGAAAAGTTTGGGAGAAGCCCACAGGTAACACCATTTGCCTTTTTAAAAAGCTAATTAATTGCATTTATTTATAAGCTCTAGAAATAGGCTGTCTCTTCTGCATGTACTTTTTACATTGCAGAATTTGTGTTTAATTTCATCTTGGTTAAGACAGATGAGAATATTTGCCTGAATTTGTTCTTAGTCATATTTGGATAACATCACACTGCAGCATTTTATTGCCCTCAGCTGTCTGTGATCCCGAAAACATGCGTGTGACTGAAGCCCCAAAACACCCGATCTCTGAAGAACTGGAAACACCGGTAAAAGACAGCCACCTGATCCCTACACCTCAAGCCCCCAGTATTGCCTTCCCCCTAGCCAACCCACCAGTGGCCCCACACCCTCGAGAAAAGGTTACTTTATCCTTAGTGTGATGATACACCTTTTTGATATTACTGTTACGCTGCATTAAGAATTTCCTGATACCACCAGCAAGAGTTCACAAATGTTGAAACTGCATTTCTTTGCATGCTGTTATTTCTGTATTTGATAAGTCAAAGGACTAAAAATGTCACTTAAAACCATCTACCTGATTGATAGCCTCTTTACTGTTAATTTTTTCTAAAATAAAACTCTTCCATTTCAGATTATAACAATAGAGGAAACACATGAAGACTTAAAAAAACAGTATATATTCCAGTTGTCATCTCTGAATCCTCAAGAACGTATTGATTATTGTCATCTGATTGGAAAACTAGGTACAAGTATTTTAAGTTAAAAATGTAACCTTCCTATTCTCGGGGGGCGGAGCAAGATGGCGGAGGAGTAGGAGACCTGGATTTCGTCTGGTCTCAGGAACTCAGCTGAATAGGGATCAAACCATTCTGAACACCTACGAACTCAACAGGAGATCGAAGAGGAGAGTAGCAACAACTCTCTGAACAGAGAAGCGACAACTTACTGGAAGAGTCATATTTTATCCCTTCGTAGTAGTTACCCTTATTTTTGGCAAATATATATAAGTTGTTCTCTCTTTAAAATTTTGAGATACAGTTTCTTCTAACAGATAAAAATATACCCTAAATCCCTAGTGTATGGTTCTGTTCTAGTCTCCTGTCTGATCACATTCTCTACCTTTATTCTTTTTTTTTAATCTTCTCTCTTTTTTCAAACAACTTCTTATCTTATCAAGTCCTTTTATAAAATATTTTATAATTTTTATCTTTACAGTCATCTTCTGTCCCTTCATTGTATCGACCCTTATTTTGTACATCTATGTCTTTCTTCCTTTAAAATTTTAGGAGGCACTTTTTTCTAACAGATCAAAATACGCCCAAAATCTAGTGTGTGGCACTGATCTATGCACTAGCCTGATCATATTTGATCACATTCTGCTTTTTTTGTATTGTTCTGTTTTTGTTTTTATCTTTTTTTTTTTCTCTCTCTCTTTCTTTTTTCTTTCTTTCCCTTTCTTTTCCCCTGGTTTCAGGTCTTTTCTGATTTGTATACAGTATATTTGCTGGGGACGTTGTAAACCTGTTAGCATTTTGTTCTCTCATTCATCTATTCTCCTCTGGACAAAATGACAAGTCGAAAAAAATCACCTCAGCAAAAAGAACAAGAGGTAGTACGGTCAGCCAGGGACCTACTCAATACGGACGTTAGTACGATGTCGGACCTAGAGTTCAGAATCATGACTTTAAAGATACTAGCTGGGCTTGAAGAAAGCGTGGAAGTTATTAGAGAAACCCTTTCTGGAGAAAGAAAAGAACTAAAATCTAACCAAGTCGAAATCAAAAAGGCTATTGATGAGGTGCAATCAAAAATGGGGGCACTAACTGCTAGGATAAATGAGGCAGAAGAGAGAATCAGTGATATAGAAGACCAAATGATGGAACGTAAAGAGGCTGAGAAAAAGAGGGAGAAACAACTACAGGATCACGAGGGCAGAATTCGAGAGATAAGTGATTCGATAAGACGAAACAACATTAGAATAATTGGGATCCCAGAAGAAGAAGAAAGAGAGAGAGGGGCAGAAGGTATATTGGAGCAAATAATAGCAGAGAACTTCCCTAATGTGAGGAAGGAAACAGGCATCAAAATCCAGGAGGCACAGAGAACCCCTCTCAAAATCAATAAAAATAGGTCAACACCCCGACATCTAATAGTAAAACTTACGAGTCTCACAGACAAAGAGAAAATCCTGAAAGCAGCTCGGGAGAAGAGATATGTAACCTACAAGGGTAAAAATATTAGATTGGCAACAGACCTATCCACAGAGACGTGGCAGGCCAGAAAGGACTGGCAAGATATCTTCAGAGCACTAAACGAGAAAAATATGCAGCCAAGAATACTATATCCAGCTAGGCTGTCATTGAAAACAGAAGGAGAGATAAAAAGCTTCCAGAACAAACAAAAACTAAAGGAATTTGCAAACACGAAACCAGCCCTCCAAGAAATATTGAAAGGGGTCCTCTAAGCAAAGAGAGAGCCTAAAAGCAGCAAAGATCAGAGAGGAACACAGACAACATACAGTAACAGTCACCCTACAGGCAATACAATGGCACTGAATTCATACCTTTCAATAGTTACCCTGAATGTAAATGGGCTCAATGCCCCAATCAAAAGACACAGGCTCTCAGATTGGATTAAAAAACAAGACCCATCCATATGCTGTCTGCAAGAGACTCATTTTAGACCCAAAGACACCCCCAGATTGAAAGTGAGGGGGTGGAAAACCATTTACCATGCTAATGGACACCAAAAGAAAGCTGGGGTGGCAATCCTTATATCAGACAAACTAGATTTTAAAACAAAGACTGTAATAAGAGATGAGGAAGGACACTATATCCTACTTAAAGGGTCTATCCAACAAGAAGACCTAACAATCGTAAATATCTATGCCCCGAACGTGGGAGCAGCCAATTATATAAGGCAATTAATAACAAAAGCAAAGAAACACATTGACAACAATACAATAATAGTGGGGGACTTTAACACCCCCCTGACTGAAATGGACAGATCCTCTAAGCAAAAGATCAACAAGGAAATAAAGACTTTCAATGACACACTGGACCAAATGGACTTCACAGACATATTCAGAACATTCCATCCCAAAGCAACGGAATACACATTCTTCCCTAGTGCCCATGGAACATTCTCCAGAATTGATCACATCCTAGGTCACAAATCAGGTCTCAACTGGTACCAAAAGATTGGGATCATTCCCTGCATGTTTTCAGACCACAGGGCTTTGAAACTAGAACTCAGTCACAAGAGGAAAGTCGGAAAGAACTCAAATACATGGAGGCTAAAGAGCATCCTACTAAAGAATGAATGGGTCAACCAGGAAATTAAAGAAGAATTAAAAAAATTCATGGAAACCAATGAAAATGAAAACACAACTGTCCAAAATCTTTGGGATACAGCAAAGGCAGTCCTGAGAGGAAAGTATATAGCAATACAAGCCTTTCTCAAGAAACAAGAAAGGTCTCAAATACACAATCTAACCCTACACCTAAAGGAGCTGGGGAAAGAACAGCAAATAAAGCCTAAACCCAGCAGGAGAAGAGAAATAATAAAGATCACAGCAGAAATCAATGAAATAGAAACCAAAAGAACAGTAGAACAGATCAACGAAACTAGGAGCTGGTTCTTTGAAAGAATTAACAAGATTGATAAACCCCTGGCCAGACTGATCAAAAAGAAAAGAGAAATGTCCCAAATCAACAAAATCATGAATGAAAGAGGAGAGATCACAACCAACACCAAAGAAATAAAAACAATTATAAGAACACATTATGAGCAACTCTATGCCAGCAAATTAGATAACCTGGAAGAAATGGGTGCATTCCTAGAGATGTATCAACTACCAAAACTGAACCAGGAAGAAATAGAAAACCTGAATAGACCTATAACCACTAAGGAAATTGAAGCAGTCATCAAAAATCTCCCAAGAAACAAAAGCCCAGGGCCAGATGGCTTCCCAGGGGAATTCTATCAGACATTTAAAGAAGACTTAATACCTATTCTCCTGAAACTGTTCCAAAAAATAGAAATGGAAGGAAAACTGCCAAACTCATTTTATGAGGCCACCATTACCTTGATCCCAAAACCAGACAAAGATCCCATCAAAAAGGAGAATTACAGACCAATATCCTTGATGAACATGGATGCAAAAATTCTCACCAAAATACTAGCCAATAGGATCCAACAGTACATTAAAAGGATTATTCACCACGACCAAGTGGGATTTATCCCTGGGCTGCAAGGCTGGTTCAACATCCGCAAATCAATCAACGTGATACAATACATTAACAAAAGAAAGAACAAGAATCATATGATTCTCTCAATAGATGCAGAAAAAGCATTTGACAAAGTACAGCATCCTTTCTTGATCAAAACTCTTCAAAGTATAGGGATAGAGGGTACATACCTCAATATCATAAAAGCCATCTACGAAAAACCTACAGCGAATATCATTCTCAATGGGGAAAAGCTGAGAGCTTTTCCCCTAAGGTCAGGAACGCGGCAGGGATGTCCACTCTCACCACTGCTATTCAACATAGTATTAGAAGTCCTAGCCACAGCAATCAGACAACAAAAAGAAATCAAAGGCATCCAAATCGGCAAAGAGGAAGTCAAACTCTCACTCTTTGCAGATGATATGATACTGTATGTGGAAAACCCAAAAGACTCCACCCCAAAACTGCTAGAACTCACACAGGAATTCAGTCACGTAGCAGGCTATAAAATCAATGCACAGAAATCAGTGGCATTCCTATACACCAACAACAAGACAGAAGAGAGACAAATCAAGGAGTCGATCCCATTCACAATTGCACCCAAAAGCATAAGATACCTAGGAATAAGTTTAACCAAAGAGGCAAAGGATCTGTACTCAGAAAACTATAAAATACTCATGAAAGAAATTGAAGAAGACACAAAGAAATGGAAAAACGTTCCATGCTCATGGATTGGAAGAACCAACATTGTGAAGATGTCAATGCTACCTAGAGCAATCTACACATTCAATGCAATCCCCATCAAAATACCATCCATTTTTTTCAAAGAAATGGAACAAATAATCCTAAAATTTGTATGGAACCAGAAGAGACCCCGAATAGCCAGAGGAATCTTGAAAAAGAAAAGCAAAGCTGGCGGCATCACAATTCCGGACTTCCAGCTCTATTACAAAGCTGTCATCATCAAGACAGTATGGTACTGGCACAAAAACAGACACATAGATCAATGGAACAGAATCGAGAGCCCAGAAATGGACCCTCAACTCTATGGTCAACTTATCTTTGACAAAGCAGGAAAGAATGTCCAGTGGAAAAAAGACAGTCTCTTCAACAAATGGTGTTGGGAAAATTGGACAGCCACATGCAGAAGAATGAAACTGGATCATTTCCTTACACCACACACAAAAATAGACTCCAAATGGTTGAAAGACCTAATCGTGAGACAGGAGTCCATCCAAATCCTAAAGGAGAACACAGGTAGCAACCTCTTCGACCTCAGCCGCAGCAACTTCTTCCTAGAAACATCACCAAAGGCACAGGAAGCCAGGGCAAAAATGAACTATTGGGATTTCATCAAGATAAAAAGCTTTTGCACAGCAAAAGAAACAGTCCACAAAACCAAAAGACAACCGACAGAATGGGAGAAAATATTTGCAAATGACATATCAGATAAAGGGCTAGTGTCCAAAATCTATAAAGAACTTATCAAACTCAACAACCAAAGAACAAATAATCCAATCAAGAAATGGGCAGAAGACATGAACAGACATTTTTCCAAAGAAGACATCCAAATGGCCAACAGGCACATGAAAAAGTGCTCCACATCGCTCGGCATCAGGGAAATCCAAATCAAAACCTCAATGAGATACCACCTCACACCCGTCAGAATGGCTAAAATTAACAAGTCAGGGAACGACAGATGTTGGCGGGGATGTGGAGAAAGGGGAACCCTCCTACACTGTTGGTGGGAATGCAAGCTGGTGCAACCCCTCTGGAAAACAGTATGGAGGTTCCTCAAACAGTTGAAATTAGAGCTACCGTTCGATCCAACAATCGCACTACTGGGTATTTACCCCAAAGATACAAATGTAGGGACCCGAAGGGGTACGTGCACCCCAATGTTTATAGCAGCAATGTCCACAATAGCCAAACTGTGGAAAGAGCCAAGATGTCCATCGACAGATGAATGGCTAAAGAAGAAGTGGTATATATACACAATGGAATATTATGCAGCCATCAAAAGGAATGAGATCTTGCCATTTGCAACGACGTGGATGGAACTGGAGGGTGTTATGCTGAGTGAAATAAGCCAATCAGAGAAAGACATGTATCATATGACCTCACTGATATGAGGAATTCTTAATCTCAGGAACAAACTGAGGGTTGCTGGAGTGGTCGGGGGTGGGAGGGATGGGGTGGCTGGGTGATGGACATTGGGGAAGATATGTGCTACGGTGAGCGCTGTGAGTTGTGTAAGACTGTTGAATCACAGATCTGTACTTCTGAAACAAATAACGCAACATATGTTAAGAAAAAAGAAAAAGAAGAAGATGGCAGGAGAGGAAGAATGAAGGGGAGTAAGTCAGAGGGGGAGACGAACCAGGAGAGATGACGGACTCTGAAAAACAAACTGAGGTTTCTGGAGGGGAGGAGGGTGGGGGGATGGGTTAGCCTGGTGATGGGTATTGAGGAGGGCACGTTCTGCATGGAGCACTGGGTGTTATGAACAAACAATGAATCATGGAACAGTACACCAAAACAAATTATGTAATATATGGTGATTAACATAACAATAAAAAATGAAAAAAAAAATGTAACCTTCCTTGGAAGTCAGTGTAGTTGATATCATTTGTAAGATGTACAAATTGAGAGAAAAAAGATGGGTGGGGCACCTGGCTGGCTCAGGTGGTAGAACACGCGATTCTTGATCTTGGGTTCATGAGTTTGGGTGTGAAGCCTACTTAAAAGATGGGTAACTTGTCTTAGGCAGTATGTATTGACTCAGCATTAGAACTTTGACTTTATATAGGTCTAAATCTAAAGTCACTGGGTCATAGGATTTAAACATTTAAAGATTTAAATTGAAACCAACCATTAAAATGATTTAAGAATCCCTTGTGCTGCCTTGGGCTTTTGTTCACTGATGAAATCATTGAAATTATAGACTTAAAATAAAACTACATTTTTGTAAAGTTGAAGGCACAGTAATACCCAGAGAGGAGCTCCTCCTTATGTAACATTCTTATTCCATTATTATCAGACTCTCCACCTGACATCATTCTGGAAGCAGCATACTAGACAGGTAACCTGGTGCTCTAAGCAGTACCGTCCAGTAGAAAGATAGCAAAAGCCACATGTTAAATTTTAAACTTAGTAGTAGCCACATTTTAAAAAGGAAAAAAAAAATCGAGTGAAATTAATAAAGCATATATTTTATTTAACCTATACACAAAGTGTTATATTCAACATGTAATTAATATAAAATATCAATGAGATTTTACCCTTTTTTTTTTTCCTTACTAAGTTTTTGAAATCTCGGGTATATTTTGCACTTCTAGCACATCTCAATTTGGTCTGGCTGTGTTTCAGGTGTCTGATAGTCACATGTGGCTAGTGGCTACTGTATTGGACAAAGTAGCTCTATAGAGTTAGGGAAAGTATAGGAAGAGAACTCAGTCTGACAGCTTCATATAGAGGAAAACTTAAATAACGGTTATTTTTAATGACGGCCCTGAGTCAAGAAAAGATTAAATGTAACTTAGTGCTGTCCTTTTAAGAATGTGGAAAGCCATGATTTTTTTTTTTAAAGATTTCTGTCAAATACAGTCATACAGTTGAGAAGCTGTGTTTCTTGGAAACTGGACTCAATGTGGAACACTGTTTCCTGGTCACCCAATAAGTTAGAGTTAGAAATCAAAATTGTTCAACTTTACCTAGAGCTTTCAGAACAGAAGAAGCTGCTTCATGTGTCTGTCTCCTATATTTTGTTCCATCTCTGTAAACTCTGGACAAGAGTAATATCAACTAGCAGAAGACAGAAGAGAGGCAGATGAGGACAGACTGTGCTGGAACTGAGTCTGAATAGAAAGTTTTTGATAGTAAAATGCAAAGAGACCCTTCATTTTATAAATGAAGCAACTGTGGCCAACTGATTCACATAAATAGTCTATTATGTTGTCTGGATTACAGAATAAATCTGTTAAATAGAATTAGATCCCAATACAATAGGGAATTTTCACCTTCTTGTTCTTTTGTCACTCCGATCCTGGGTGAGTTACTCTGTACTTGTGTCATCATGGGTAGATTACAGATAATACTAGTAATCTACCTTCATAGAGTTGTGAGGATTAAATGAGTTAATCCGGAGCACTTCCAACAGTCTCTGGTGTATACTATGTGCTCAAACAGTTGCCTCTCTTAGTCATCTGTAGAGCATGAATAGAGTTCAAATGTTTCATTGAATTCTTACAAAGTCTTTAATACAACTCTTTCTAACCCATAATCAGGTTAACTTCTAAAGTATAAATCAAAAATCAATCAATAAAAGCCATGCTTTACATAAGTTTATGCCTTCTTTCCTCAAAGTCAGGCATCGTACAGCTGTATCTGAGAAGAGGGTTCAGCTTCCACCCGCTGCTTCATCTCTATTTCCCTAGCGTGTGTGTTTTCCTTCTAAGCTTCTGCGTTGGGCTGCTGACCTTATTTCCACTCAAAAAATTTTCCTCTGCTTTTAGTCTGTAGGAGCCCCTTTTTGACTTCCATCTCCTTGATTACCCATTTTCAATGCTTGGAAATTGCAAAAGTAGTTGAGACTTAAGAAATATACTAACAGTAGTAAATGGCATCTATTTATATTCTGTTTTTATATCTTAATTGTAACAAACCAAGTGCAGACAAACAGGAAAGTTTGCATAAGGATTTAGTATTGAAATAGGAAAGAATTTTTGTTAATTAATTTAGATCTGATAATAGCATTAGGGCTGTATAAGAAAATTACCATGTATTTTAGAGATGCATACTGAATGGATAGGGGTAGAGTCACAGGATGTCTAGAACTTTTTTTTTTTAAGATTTTATTTATTTATTTGCCAGAGAGACAGTGAGAGAAGGAACACAAGCAGGGGGAGTGGGAGAGGGAGAGGGAGAAACAGGCTTCCTGCAGAGCAGAGAGCCTGATTATGGGGCTCGATCCCAGGACCTTGAGATCATGACCTGAACCGAAGGCAGATGCCCAACAACCGAGCCACCCAGGCGCCCTGGAACTTACTTTAAAATAGTTAAGCCCAAAGGGGGTATACTGAAATAAGGATGGCAAAATTTTGATAATTTAAGAATCAGTATGTTGGATTTCATTTTACTATTTTTCTATTTTAAATTTTCATTAAAAATATGGGGCGGGGGGGCACCTGGGTGGCTCAGCTGGTTAAGCGTCTGCCTTCGGCTCAGGTCATGATCCCGGGGTCCTGGGATCAAGTCCCACATCAGGCTCCCAGCTCAGCAGGGAGCCTGCTTCTCCCCCTGACCTTCTCCCCTCTCATGCTGTTTCTCTCTCTCTCTCAAATAAATAATTAAAATCTTTAAAAAAAAATTATGGGGGGCATGCCTGGGTGGCTCAGTTGGTTGGGCATCTGCCTTTGGCTCACATAATGATCCCAGGGGCCTGGGATCGAGTCCTGCATCGGGCTCCCTGCTCAGCGGGGAGTCTGCTTCTCCCTCTGCTGCCGCCCCCCCCCCCCGCGCTTGTGCTCTCTGTCTCTACCTACCTCTGACAAATAAAATATTTAATAAAAATAAAGTAAAAATATTATAGGGGTTAAGTGGCTGACTTTGGCCCAGGTCATGATCCCAGGGTCCTGCTTCTCCCTCTCCCTCTGCCTGCCGCTCCCCCTGCTTGTGCTCGCTGTCAAATCATCTTTAAAAAATACATATTTCTTATTTTATTTTATTATGTTAGTAAAAAAATATTTTAAAAAATGTATGTGAAGTAAAATAATTGTCAGTCAAGGTTTTTCAGTTTATTTGGTGCATTTTATTTATAAATAATTTCTATGCAGAGTTGACATGTCTTTCCTAGGAAGAAGTTAAGAATTCCAATCACGTATCAATTTTTCTCTACTTTAGGTGGATTAGTAATAGAGAAACAGTGCTTTGATCCCAATTGTACACACATTGTTGTGGGACATCCACTTCGAAACGAGAAGTATTTAGCCTCAGTGGCAGCTGGGAAATGGGTGCTTCATCGCTCCTACGTGGAAGCATGCCGGACTGCTGGACACTTCGTGCTGGTATGTATTCAAACTAACATGAAGAATCATTTTTCGTTAAAAGTAATTGTCCTAATTGATTCTAGTATCTACACTAACCATTCATATAATTGAAATAACCAAATATGACCAATTAGATTATACCAATTTTACAAGGTCCAGATTAACAGAGCAAAAAAATTTAGAGATCACAGACCCAGATTCTCAGTTATATGAGTTTTATTTAATTTTAATCTGGGCTTTTTTTTCCCCCTCTTTGGAATAACATTAGAAAACTTCAGGATTACTTCATTGTAAACTTTTTATCCTTACTGCCAGCCCATTAAATATTAAATTGTTTGGGGACGTGTGGGTGGCTCAGTCAGTTAAGCATCTGCCTTTGGTTCAGGTCATGATCGCAGGGTACCGGGATCAAGTCCCGCATTGGCTCCTTGTTCGGTGGGGAGCGTGCTTCTCCCTCAGCCCCTCCCCCCTGCTCATGCTCACACTCAGCTCGCTCTCCCTCTGACAAAATCTTTTTAAAAAAGAACATTTTTTTTTAAATATTGTCTGAAATATTTTGGTCCCTAACTAACCATCACAGTAATATCTATCATGTAGTTTTTGAAGTTTTCAATCAAGATCCCTTAGGGATATGATTTCTTTGGACAGGTAATCAAGGTGTTAACACATACCTCCACTGAGAACATGTCCTTCTGTGAAGTTCATCTTAAAATGGATGAAGCCCAATAATCTATATATTACCAATTACTAAGGTGTAGTTACCTGTATTTCTTAGAAACGTATGCAGTATTTTTCTGATTTCTAATTAAAAGCCAGATATACTTGACCCTCCTATGAAGCCAAATTAATGTACATTTCTTTCCTCTATGTTCATAAACTGATGCTTATTTAGTGCTCTGTATTTATAACAACTGAATGTATAGCTTTTAACTCTTAAATGATCGTGGACTCCTTGAGGACATATTGTAGGACCAGATCCAAAGTTTATTCTACTAATTGTCTAGGAAGAAGACTATGAATGGGGAAGTAGTTCCATACTCGATGTTTTGACTGGAATCAATGTTCAGCAACGAAGACTAGCACTTGCAGCAATGAGATGGAGGAAAAAACTCCAGCAAAGACAAGAATCAGGCATCGTTGAGGTATTAACATATATATGGTGATATGAACGGCATTCAGTGTCATGACTATTACAGATTTTAATTTTAAGAGAATATGCTTATTAACAAAATAATAATTCTACTTGTCTTTTATGCTTTGTTGATATACTTAGTTTGGGCATTCTAAATTGGGCTTAATGTTAATTCCTAATTTTAATTATGATTACAAGGAAGATATATATAATGTTGATGGCTCTATTAAAAATATATGTGTAAATGGGGTGCCTGGGTGGCTCAGGCAGTTAGGCATCCAATTCTTGATTTTAACTCAGGTCATGATCTTAGGGTGATGAGATCAAGCCCTGCCATCGGACTCCTCGCTCAGCCTGGAGTTTGCTGGAGATTCTCTCCCTCTTCCTCTGCCTCTCTCCCCACTGTGCATGTGCACACTAGTGCACATACTGTCTCTTAAATACATAAATCTTTTATTATTATTATTTTTTTAAGATTTTGTTTATTTGACAGAGAGAGACACAGCCAGAGAGGGAACACAAGCAGGGGGAGTGGGAGGGAGAAGCAGACTCCCCGCTGAGCAGGGAGCCCAATGCGGGGCTCGATCCCAGGACACTGAGATCATGAGCTGAGCCGAAGGCAGATGCCTAACGACTGAGCCACCCAGGCACTCCCATAAGTCTTTTTTTTTTTAAAAGTAAAAAGACATAAAAATAATTTAAATATATGTGTAAAATGTGACCCATACTGTATTTCTTCCAAAGACTCTTCAGCATCTACCTTCAAGGGTTCTTAACATGGGATCCACAGACTCTCCCAAAGGAGTTGTAGATCACATTCAGGAAGGCTGTTTATACACTTTGGATGGGGCAGGGAATACATCCTTATTTTTACTAACCTCCAATTGAAAACATTTCCTTTTATTATAGAAGTCTAGGTAAAAATCACAGCACTATTAATAGTACTTGTGATTTTACCCCAACAGAAATAAGATATCTTTGCTTTGCATTATAATTCCAAGTATCTTGAGATACTGCTTATGTTCAATTTTTTTTCATTGAAATATAGTTGATGCACAGTGTTACATTAGTTTCAGGTATGTAACAGATTTGACAACAATTCATTATGCTCACCACAAGTGTAGCTACCATCTGTCTTTATACTTCAAAATTATAATAATCTATCCAGCCACCACTATTTATTTAATTCATTAATATAGAAGCACATCTGTCACAAATTTGTAAATATTTTATTTTTAATAAAATGGGTTTTTTTGTAATCCTTTACACTTTATGTTAAAACCAGTATTTTAAAACATTATTAATATAGCACAGAAATTACATTTCAATAAAGCTGTTTCTTTAAAAGAATTATTTAGAGAACAGATCCATAGGTTTCACTGGACTGTCAAAGGGGTCCATGGCTCACATAAAGGTTAGAAACCCAAGTTTTAAATAATCTTGTGCGATGTATTCTGAGTTCTCTCCTGTGTCCAAGCCCTTGTTAGCCTTAATTCCCTTCTTTTAGAGTAATTCCACTGGCTTTTGTTGTTATTCCCTAGTGAAATGTTTTATATTTCTAATTCACAAACATTTTCAAGAGAAATATAAGGAGGGCTTCATCTAATTTGAGAAGTTGTGCATTAAGTTCTACCCTGGATTAATTATAAGAAAAAATACAAGAAAAGGCTAAACAAAAGTCAAGTTGCTTTGTTTTCATGTTATTCATTAAAACATTTTCCTTCATTCTTCAAGTATTTATTGATGACCTACTGTGTGCCAAACACCATGGTTGTGTGTTTTCAGAATATTCTGACCAGAGACAATTACCACTGTGGCACTTGGTAAAGGTTATAAGATTATTTGTTGACATAAAACTAAATTTACAGATAAAATAATGTATTATTTGCATTTATTTCCCAAATAATTTCAACACTGATTATATTTTCATTTGTAGGGGGCATTTAGTGGGTGGAAAGTTATCTTATATGTTGACCAATCCCGAGAAGCAGGATTCAAACGCCTTCTTCAGTCAGGAGGAGCAAAGGTTTGTATTCAGTCAATTTACAGAATTTTTTACACAAATTATTTTTCAAACAAGGTTGCTATGATCAGTTCTTAATTTTCGGTACTTGGTGAGATGACAATCCTTAAGTACAGATGATACAGTTGAACTACTCTGGGAAACTGATAGCTTCTTATTTCTTATTTTTTCTTTAGGTACTACCTGGTCATTCTGTACCTTTATTTAAAGAAGCCACACATCTCTTTTCTGACTTCAATAAACTGAAACCAGATGACTCAGGGGTTAATATAGCAGAAGCTGCCACCCAAAATGTGTACTGCTTGAAAACAGAGTACATTGCTGATTATCTGATGCAGGTTTGTAAGATTTTGTCCTTGATCTCCTCATCACCAGAGATAGGCTTATATATATAGGGATGTGACCACACAGCAAAACCCTTGGCTTGTTTATTAATAGCATGTTTGGCTCCAGTTCGCTTTCATTTCATTCAGTTTCATTCTACTTTCTATAATAATGAGTACATATGTAAACATTTAGCTTGGAGTTAAATGAAGCAGGTATAAAAATCTAAGTACCTCTGGGCGCCTGGGTGGCTCAGATGGTTAAGTGACTGCCTTCGGCTCAGGTCATGATCCTGGAGTCCCGGGATCGAGTCCCACATCGGGCTCCCTGCTCAGCAGGGAGTCTGCTTCTCCCTCTGACCCTCCCCCGTCTCATGCTCTCTCTCTCTTTATCTCCTTCTCTCTCTCAAATAAATAAAATCTTAAAAAAAAATTAAAAAAAATCTAAGTACCTCTAAAAGTTTTAAAAGTGCCCTCTATAATGTTGGAATATTGCTGTTCACAAATAGCCTAAGTTTTGATTTGAATGAGCAAAGAAAAATCTTTCTGATGCCAGAACACCTAAAATGCCATCAGGAATCAGCAAGGTAGGATACATGATAATAAATGTCTCACTCCAAAGGATTTCAAACATAATGGTATAGAAATAAGGGGAAGCCAAAACTTAGCCTGCTGTGTAATTTTTACTGTTTGTGTTTGGGAGTTGCTCAGGATATATAGAAAGAATGGCTAAAACATAAACAATAAAACCTTTGTCATAAAGCGGTGGGATGTACTGATTGGAATTGGTAAGCCAATACTAACTCCTAGAAACACCTAAATCACTTTTTTTAAAAACTCAAGTTTTTTTGTTCCCTGCTTTTCTCAGGGTTGTATTGTGTGTCAGACACTAGATTTCTGGAGGAATGCAGTGGGGGGAGTGGGCTGCTCTGTATTTCTACATCTGAGCTCATTATTTCCTACCTAGCTCTCAGAAGTAGATAAAACAGAATACTTCTGTGGGGGCAAAGCAGTAGACTAGGGAAGGGAGAGTAGTGACTTCATGTTCAAGTTCATGGTCAAGATAAGCCAAGCACAAGTAAGGCTCTTGAGATAGGCCCACCCCAGTGTTCTGACCTCAGGTTAAATGCTGAGGGGGGGGCGGGGGGGAGCATTAATTAAAAAGCTGGGTGCAGTGGCTGCAGGGATCTTGGTGATGAAAGCCTTCAACATGTCCTTAGCCATACTGTTCCAATCTGGATGGTCACCGTCTACTTCTACAAACTGGTGTCATCCCAGGATCTCCATTCATCATCCTTTCTCTTCTCTGTTGGATCTCCTGTTTCTATATCCCATGTCATCCTGATCTGCTCTCATCTGGTTGAAGGTGTTCTTATAGTAACTTCTTGAGAAAGCACATGGGAGATAAACTGAGATTTTCTTTGTGTGAAAATTCTTTTTTTCTGTGATTGCATTTCTTTTATCGTTTAGATGGGCATCAAATTCTAGGTTGGAACCTATTTTCTCCTTAGACTTTTGATTGCTTATCTCCTTGCTTCTAGTGTTGCTGTTGAGTAGTTAAAGCCATTTTGATTCATAATCTGTTATATGTAACTAATCTAGTAGGAAGCTCTTTTTGTCCCTAGTTTTCTGAAATTTCAAAATGATAGGCTATCATGAGGGTCTCTTTTTATTATACTGCACATGGTAGGCCTCTTCTGGTTTGGTAACTTGTGTCTTTCAGTTCTGGGAAATCTTGAATTATTTCAATGATGATTTTTTTTCCCTCCACTTTCTGTTCTCTCTAGTACTTCTGCTACTTGTATATTGGATCTTCTTATTTCACCACTATTTTTATAATCTTCACTTTTTGAGAGGTTCCCTCAGTTCAGTCTTCTCCTTTTATCAGCTCTTCATTTTGCGATCATGTTTTTAATAATCAGGACCTTTTTAAAAGTTTTTTGAATTTACATTTTAATTTTTTAATATCTTTTTTGCTTCATAGATGTAATACCTTCTACTGGATCTCAGAGGATTTATTGATTTTTTTTTAACTTATTTCGGTATATTCTCTATCCACTAAACTGCATTTTCCTCTTTGTTTGGGTCTTTGTCTAAGCTGATTGGAAGTACTGAGCACACAGTTGGGTCTTGGCAGTTTTGATCCGGATGCAATAGTCTTTGTGGTCTAATTGTTGGGGACTGTCGTCTGGGTTCATACTTGCATATACTTCTTGAATTGTTTCAATTGCTCCAAAGAGGAATCTTCCAGTCTGCCTGAAGGAAGAATCTGGCCACCTTTTTTTTTTTTTGAGATACAATGACATATGACATTAATTTCAGATGTTCAGCATAAGAGTTGTATGTATTCATGACTATATATGCAAAATTATCACCATACATAATGAGATTTTCTTTCTTATGATAAGAACTCCCAAGATTGAGTCTCTTCCAACTTTCAAATATACCATACAATATTAACAACTACAGTCACCATGTTGTATATTACATCCTCAGGGCTTATTTTATAACTGTAAGTTTGTACCTCTTGTTCACCCTTACCCATTTCCCCCAGCCCTCACACCCTGCATCTAGCAACCCCCAGTCAGTTCTTTGTATCTATCTCATTTGGGTTTTTTTTTATTTTTTTATTTTTTTAAGATTTTATTTATTTATTTGACAGAGAGCACACGAGCAGGGGGAGTGCAAGAGGGAGAAGCAGGCTCCTTACTGAGCAGGGAGCCCGATGCGGCAGTCAATCCCAGGATCCTGGGATCATGACCTGAGCCGAAGGCAGATGCTTAACTGACTGAGCCACCCAGGCACCCGTTTTTTATATTAGGTTCCACTTGTAAGTGAAATCATCTAGTATTTGTCTTTTTCTGACTTATTTCACTTTGCATCATGCCATCAAGGTCCATCCATGTTGCTGCAGTTGGCAGGGTTTCCTTGGCTGAAATATTTTTTTATGGCTGATTAATCCATTGTGTGTGTGTGTGTGAATTTTCTTTATCCATCTGTCAGTGGACACTCAGGTTTTCATATCTTAGCTATGGTAAATAATGCTGCAGTGAACATAGGAGAGCAGATATCTTTTTGAATTAATGTTTTTATTTCTTTTGGATAAATACATAGAGGTTGGAACTGTTGAATCATAAGGTAGTTCCTTTTTTTTAAGATTGTATTTAACACAGTGTTATTAGTTTCAGGTGTGCAATATAATGATTCAACAATTGCTCAGTGCTCATCGAACTAAGTGTACTCTTAAGGTAGTTATATTTTTAATTTTTTGAGGAAAAAAAAATAATGGCTGCATCAGTTTACATTCCCACCAGAAGTACACAAGAGTTCTCGTTTCTCCATATCCTCATCAACACTTGTCTTTTTGATAACAGCTATTCTAACATGTGTTAGGTAATATCTTGTTATGATTTTGATTTGCGTTTCTTTGATGATTAGTGACGTTGAGCACCTTTTCGTATACCTGTTGACCATCTGTGTCTTTGGGGAAATGTCTATTCAGATCTCTGCCCATTTTTTAATCACATGGTTTGGGATATTAACCCCTATCCGATAGATGATTTGCAAATATTTTCTCCCTTTCTTAGGTTGCCTTTCCTTTTGCTGATGGTGTCCTTTACTATGCATGAGCTTTTTAATTTGATGTCTCCCCACATGTTAATTTTTGCTTGTGTTTCTTTTCATTTTGGTGTGAAATCCAAAAAATTTTTACCAAGACCAATGTCAGAGAGCTCATGACGTATATTTTCTTTTAGTTTTATAGTTTCATGTCTTTCATCCGAATCTTTAATCCATTTTGAGTTTATTTTTGTGTATGGTATAAGATAGTGGTCCTGTTTCAGTCTTTTGCATGTAGCTGTCTAGTTTTTCCAACACCATTTATTGAAGAAACTGTCCTTTTCCTTTTGTATGTTCTTGGCTCCTTTGTAATTGATCGAGTATGCCTGGGTTTATTTCAGGGTTTTCTGTTCTGTTCTCTTGATCTGTGTGTCTGTGTATGTGGTAGTACCATACTGTTTGGTTACCATAGTTTTGTAATACAGTTTAAAATCAGGGAGCATGATGCCTCCAGCTTTGTTCTCCTTTCTCAAGATTGCTTTGGCTAGGGGCGCCTGAGTGGCTCAGTCATTAAGCGTCTGCCTTCGGCTCAGGTCATGATCCCAGGGTCCTGGGATCGAGCCCCGCATCAGGCTCCCTGCTCCACGGGAAGCCTGCTTCTCCCTTTCCCGCTCCCTCTGCTTGTGTTCCCTCTCTCGCTGTGTCTCTCTGTCAAAAAATAAATAACTCTTAAAAAAAAAAAAAGATTGCTTTGGCTATTTGGAGTCTTTGTGATTCCATACAAACTTCAGGATTGTTAGTTCTATTTCTAGAAAAAATGCCATTGAAATTTTGATAGGGATTGCATTGAATCTGTGGGTTGCTTTGGGTAGTGTGGACATTTTAATAGTGTTAATTTTTCCAGTCCATGAGCATGGAATATCTTTCCATTTATTTGTGTCATCTTCTATTTCATCAGTGTTGCCTAGTTTTCTTTTTTTTAAGATTTTATTTATTTGACAGAGAGAGAAATAGCAAGAACAGGAACACAAGCAGGGGGAGTGGGAGAGGGAGAAGCAGGCTTCCCGCCGAGCAGGCAGCCCAATGCAAGGCTCAATCCCAGGACCTGAGCCGAAGGTAGACGCTTAAGACTGAGCCACCGAGGCGCCCCAATGTTGTCTAGTTTTCAATGTACAAGTCTTTTATCTCCTTGATTAAATTTGTCCCTATTTTATTCTTGATGCAATTGTAAATGGAATTTTCCTTTATATTTGAAATGGCTTTCTTTTAAAAAGGGTATCGTTGGGTTTTTTTTATTCTTTAGACTGTTTAGTCCATCGTGTAATTATTGATATGATTGGATTTAGGGTTTTTTTTTTTTTTTGCAGTTTTCAATTTGTCTTTGTTCCTGTGTTCTTTCTTTCTTGCCTTTTTTGTTGGAGGCAGGGTGTGTTTTGCTCTATGGATTATAATATACTTAACTTTTTATAGTCTAGCTAAAATGATATTGTGCCACTTCACATGGAATGTAGAAATCTTACACTCATATAGGTTCCTTTACTTCCCCTATCCTTTAAACCAGGGGCCAATAAACTGTAGCCCACAGGCCAAACCCTCTCCACTGCCTGTGTTACAAAGTTTTACTGGAACACAGCTCCATTCACTCATTTACATGTTCTCTCTTCTGCTTTTGCAGTGCAACACTGGGCTGAGTAATTGCAACAGAGACCATCTCTCCCACACAGCCTGAAATATTTAGTGTCCGGTCCTTCAACGTAAAGCAGGGGCCAGCAAACTTTCTGTAGACTTGTATATTTTCCCTTGTCTCTTACAGCTCCACAGAACAGTGTTCTGCCATAAAGCAAAACTTGCTTAAACGGTCCTATGTATTTTGAGGAAATTAAAAGGAAAAATACAGTCTTATATTTATCCTATCTGGTATCAGTTTTCCTTCAGCCCAAAACTTTGATTTGTAGTATAAGTCTGATGGGACCAATTCTAGTTTTCTTTTATTTGAGAGTGTCTATTTTACCATTATGCCTGAAGGATCTTTTTGTAGGGCATAGGATTTAGGGTTGATAGTGTTTTTTACTAACGACTCCACTTTCTGCTGGCCTCCGTTATTTCTGAGAAGTCAGTGGTAATTTGATTTCTTCTCCTGTATGCAGTGCAGTGTCTCATTTTTTCTTCTGGCTGTTTCATCTTTGATTTTCACCATTTATGATACTTCCAGGTGTAGTTTCTTTATATTAATCCTGCTTTTTCTGCAGAGCTTCTTCAATCTGTAAATTTCTCTCTTTCACCAAACTTGAGAAATTTTGACAATTACTTCTCCATTCTTTCCTGTCTATATGGGAATTTAATCACTCGTACCTTTTGATATTGTCCCACAGGTCCCTCCCTCAGGTCCTTCAGGCCATATTTACTTTCTGTGTTTTCTGATTGACTAATTCCTATTTATTACTTCACTGATTTTTTTTCCTGTTATTTTCATTCTAAAGGCTCTTACAGGAGATTTTCTTATTTAGATATTAAATTTTTTTATATCTAGAATCAGCTCTTTTTTATAGTTTCTATTTTTCTACTTTTTCATTTCACTCATTTCAAGGATAAGAGCTGCTTTGGTATCATTGTCTACTATTTCCAACATCGGGGTCATGAGCAAGACTGCTTTTATTTTGAGGTAATCGGTAGCTTTACATGCAATTGTAAGAAATAATAGTTTCCCCCAGGGGATGATATCTTGCAACAATATAAGACAGTATTACAGCCAGGATATTGACCTGATGCAATCCAAACTTATTCCGATTTCCCCACTTTTTTTTAAGATTTTATTTATTTGAGAGAGAGAGAATGAGAGAGAGCACGAGGGGGAAGAGGGTCAGAGGGAGAAGCAGACTCCCTGCTGAGCAGGAAGCCCGATGTGGGACTCGATCCCAGGACTCTGGGATCATGACCTGAGCCGAAGGCAGTCGCCTAACCAACTGAGCCACCCAGGCGCCCCCAATTTCCCCACTTCTGCTTCATGTGTCTGCCACCACAGTCAAGATACAGAACAATCTATCGCTACAGCAATCATTCATTTTGCCTTTTTTTTTTTTAACTACACCCACCTCCTTCCCTTCATTCTCTTCTCCCAGCGGTCTCTTACACCTGTCAACCACTAATCTGTTGTCAGTGTCTTTAAATCTTAAATGGAATCAATATAGTGTGTAATCTTTTCGGATTGGCTTTTTTTTTTTTTTTTAAGATTTCATCTATTTATTTGACAGAGAGAGAGCAGGAACACAAGCAGGGGGAGTGGGAGAGAGAGAAGCAGGCCTCCCGTTGAGCAGGGAGCCTGATGTGGGATTCGATCCCGGGACCCCAGGATCATGACCTGAGCCGGAGGCAGACACTTAACGACTGAGCCACCCAGGCGCCCCGGCTTTTTTTTTTAGCAAGATTCCCTTCGGAATCATTCAGGTGTTGCTTGTATCAGTGATTTTATTACTTTTTATTGAACATTTGAGATCTACAGCTTAACCATTAGCCTATTGAAGGACATCTGGGTTGTTTCTACTTTGGGGCTATTATGACTAAAGCTGCTATGAACATTTTTTGCACATATTTTATGTGGAAATAAGATTTCATTGCATTGGGATAAATTCCTAAGTGTGTTTCCAGAGTGGTCATATTTTACATTCCTACCACTGTTATAAGTGATCGTTTTTCTGTATCCTTATTGGCATTTGTCACTTTTTTTTAGCCATTTCAGTTGGTATGTAGTAATCTCTCATTGTGGTTTTAATTTGCAGTTCCATAATGGCTAGTCAAGAGTGAATGCCTTTGGTGTGCTTCATAAATGTCATGAGGTGTGAGGTTTTCACAGAAGGTGTGAAGTTTAGGTCACTCAGAATGTCCAATTGCTCCACCGTAAAAGAACTGTCCTCCACTTAGTTGCTTTTACACCTTGGTCAAAATTCAGTTTGGCATATGTTGGGGGTCTATTGATCTAGGTCTTTCCCTCTGCAATAGCATCTTTCTTCTTATATCTGATATTAGGTAGCGATTCCTCTTTACTCTTCTTTTTCAAGATCCTTTTAGCTTTTCTAGGGCCTATACCTTTTAAGTTTTTAAATAAGCTTATCTATATGCCTATGAAAACATCTTGCTACGATTTTGATAGGAATCACATTAAACCTACAGATCAATTTAAGTGAATTGACATCTTCACTATGTTCAGTCTTTCAGTCCATGAATACAGCATATTTAAGTCGTCTTTGATTTCCTTCATGAACATTTTGTAATTTTCAATACATATAAGTTTTAGATCTTTATTGGGTTTTTGGATTCTGATTGTTTTTTCTTGAGAATGGGTCATGTTCTTCAGATGTGGAGTAATTTGCATGCGTCTAAGTTGTAAAAACTAGATTCTGTTACGTTCCTTAGGGAATGCCATTCTGTTTGCTTACCAGGCACCTCTTGCAGTGAGTGCGGGATCAAAGCTTTAGCCTTACTTGAGCCGCCTCTGCGCATCCATGGTGAGAGGGCAAAGATTTGGGCAGATTTCATACCCGAGTGTGAGGCTTCCCCTGCTCCCTCCTGGGATTTCCCACCTCATTTTCCAGTGGCTGTGGTTTCAGGCCATTACTACATGTTTTCTGTTGTGACTTGGCCCTCATAATACCGACTTCTCCTTACAACAAAAACAAAAATGAAGAGAAATTCACTCCCTACCCAGTGTCAACCCCTTTGGTATTTGCCTGATCTCATTTCCTCTCCAGTGTCTTGGGGTAGTTGCTTTTAACATATTTGGGTCGGAAGTTGTCATCCAGGGAAGAGTTGAATCAAAAGGCACTTACTCAGTATTTTATGGTGATGCATTTTCATGTTTTCCAGTCTGCCATCTTGCTAGAAAATTTTTATCACACTTTTAATGAGGGAAAGGTCGTTTTGGGTTGGAATATGGTTGTGAGGAAGAGAATTTTAAGGGTTTTAGAGGCAATGTATGAATTTTGGCTTTAACTCCTGCTAGTTATATGTTATTTAACCTTTTTTTATCTTATCTGTAAAATAAAAAAACACCTACCTCACATGTTTAAATATTTTTAAAAATCGACACTAAGTATAAGGTGTCACTTCTTAACCATACCTTTTTACAAATGAAACCATTATCAAGATCTGAGCTGGCCCCATTCCACCTGAGCTATAAATCTATTTTTCTGATAAAAGGTGAGATTTTGTCACACAGGTTCTGTTCCCTAAATGTGATAAGTGCTAAGTAGCATACCTTAAAAGACAAATCTCAAGTTTTTTCTGGTTCAAAAGCACAGTCAAGGAAAAATGAACAGTGTTTTTCCCTTTTATAGGAATCCCCTCCTCAAGTAGAAAATTACTGTCTGCCAGAAGCGATTTCATTTCTTCCGAATAATAAGGAACCTGGGCCTGGATTATCACAGAAGAGGAAAGCTCCTACAGAGAAAAATAAAATCAAACGACCTAGAGTAAACTAATCATGTTTACTCTTTAGTCACCAAACATTAGTATTTTAATTATAAAGCCTGAATGTTACTGTCTTGGATTTGCATAGTAATTTAAAGACAAGCGGCTGTAGAAGAATTCAGCTTCAGAGTATAATGATGACCTTGCTTGTAGTTAGTTTTTAACACCTGAAATTTTAACCACTGAAATATTAACTTTTACCTGAAATAACAAAACAGATCCTCAGCCATCTTGTCATTAAACCACATTGAAGTGTGTATGGGGCTGTTTATTTAATATCCGAGGCTGTAGCTTAGTGGAAGTTTTAGTAAGGTGATGGATTTTACTTTAAAATGCCAGCTTTAATTCGTAACAATAAGGAAGTTATCAACTGGGATTTTTTTCATGTTTTCCCTGATTCTTCTCACCCCTTTCCCTCTTTTTAACAGGAGCCTGAGTACAAGGTTTGAGGAACTGAGGCTTTAAACTTAAATATGTGAGTGTATATATGTATATGCATGTTTGTACAGATCTCCATGATGTTTGCCAAGTTTGGGTGCCAAAACTTGGAAAATAATAAATAAAAGTGACTCAAATTAGTTAAGTTTTTAAATGCAAAGCATTTTGGTGTCCATTCTCTTTTTGAAGCAATAAATGATTTGTAAAATATAGCTTAAAAAAGAAATTGCTGGGGCACCGGAGTTGTGCAGGTGGTTGAACATCCGACTCTTGGTTTCAGCTCGGGTGGCTCAGGTCATGGGATCAAGTCCCAGGTCGGGCTCCGGGCTGAGCTCGGAGTCTGCCTGGATTCCCTGTCCCTCTCCCTCAGCCCCCTCCCTCCCTAAAATAACTTTTTAAACTCAAAAATCGCTAGTTATATTTCTGATGTTTGTTACTTATGTAGGCTATTATATTAGTGGGTTAAAACCCTTTTATTGGAACTACAAGATTGCATTAGCCTGTATTAATCTAAACCTAAACACCAAATGCTACATGTGTTACCACAGTCCTCTAAATGTAAAGCTACCTCATTTTGCTGAAAGGAAGAACCAGAATCAGAACTATGATTTTGATGTAAATGGCCCCATTTCATAATGACTCTTGAAAGGCAAACTCAAATGGTGAAGGGTGGAAGTTCTTATCCTAGACACAAAACCCCTCAAGTTTTTTATCGGGTCTTCCTCTGAATGGAGGGAAATAGAGGGGGTTATCCCGGCCCTTCAGTTTTTGGCTTTGAACTAAATTCACAGCTCAGGTCAAAAATTCCTACACAGCCAAAGAGATAGCATTGTCGTGTAACCATGCCCCTCCCCAAACAGAAACCCCCGACCTGGTTTTATGGGGGCCATTTTGTGTGAGTAGAGTCTTTTCACTCTTTTCCCTGGCAGCTTGTGGCAAGTTTCCCCAAATTTCATCCCTTAGATTCTTTGCAATAGTCACTACTGTTCAAAACAACTTCACGAGTGCTCTGTGAAAGTAAATGTTAGATCCTCTTTGTCCCTAGCCCAGATAAAATTACATAATGTACCATTTTCTTTTCTGCCAAGATTATGAACTGTTTTTCCAGTCAGTTCTTAAACATAGTTTATAAATTTAAGAGTCCAGATTTCACCTGCTCCTCCTGATTCTCCAGACTCTGTCAGCCATTTCCGCTTTGGCTTCCACTCTCAGACTCTAGATGCCCTAATGCCAGCAAGGCCTTACACGCAAGTAGTTCTAAGCACAGGAAGTTCTCTCATTTAGGAAGGCACAAAAGCTTTCCTTGATTACTCTTAGTTTCTCCTCAGAATTGCTCTAGTATTTTAATGTGGCACTTAAATTAGAAGCAGGGGTCCAAGGCGCGTCTGGACGCAACACCTCTTTCCTGAGGCCAGGCCGTCTGGCCCTGTGTGCGTTTAGTCCGAACTGCCATCGGCCTAACGCCAAGGAACCAAACGTTAGAGGCCCCGAGCCTTCGCCACGAACGCCCTTCCTGAGCGCACACTTCACCTGTGGGGTGTTTGTGTGAAAGCATGAGCGATAGAACTTAAACGTGACTCTGACCGACAAACAGGCCTGTAAGGAAGGCTGCTGTCTCGACCCCTCTCTTGTGTGAGGAGGTTAGCACTGCTATCCCCTGTGGGCCTGCCTGGAGACCCAGGTACCTAAGCCCTAGCACGGAGAAGCCAGGCTGTAGAGTGACCGAACCCTAGCTAACAGCAGTGGAGAAGGAACGTGCTGTAGACAGCATCACGGTTGCGGAGGGTGGCAACACTTTCAGTGTGTCTGCGTGAGGGCCTAGGAAAAGATTCCCTTGAATCACAGGGCGAGAGAAACGGCTTCGCGGAGAGGCACCGCTCGCATCAGCTCTAGGGTCACGAAGCTAGCCTTCCACCGGCACGGGTGCGTGAAGCCCTGAATTCCAGGCACCTCCATCGACGGCAGAAATCTGGGCAGATACCGTGCCTTAAGCTCCCGCCGGTCACTGCCTTAGAGGGCGCGCTCTATTGTTACTGGGGCTGAGAGCTCTGGGAACGGCCTCCCTAAAGCCCAACCGAGCGAGCAAGAGCCCGGGGCCGAAGACACGCCTCTTGGCTCGGCTCTTGTTGCTGGGCCCAGGACCGTTGCCCCGTGTGCGAGTGCAGGCCTCAAAACCAGCCCCTGACTGTCAGGAACCACACTGGAGAGCGTCCTGGCTCCAGCCGGGACAGCCGTTGCTCAGGGTGGAAACATTCTGCCTTGTGCCTGCGGCCGTGCGCTGCCAGCTAGTCCCAGACCATTTTCGGAGTGAGACTCAGGGGGCGGCAGAAGGCAGAACACGGCCCCCCGCTTGGTTCGTGAAACCGGGCCTCCGGCCCCACTTGGGCATGCAAGTCTCATTGCTAGCGGACGAACGCGAAGCAAACACAGTGTAGAGAATCCGTGCTGTAGCTGTCGCCGACCTCTCTGCGGGAGGAGGCAGCGTACGGTGTCCGGGCACGAGAGCCTTGGGAACGGGTTCCATGCGCCAAAGCCAGGTGAGAAACAGGCCGTTGCGGAAGGCACCTATCGGCTCTGCTCCTGCTACCCGGTCCAGGTACCTGTACACTGCTCCCCGTGGCTCGGGAACTCTCGCCGCTCAACCCTGACTTGGAAGAAAGCAGCCTGGAAACCAGCACAGCTGTAGCTCCCGTCCCCTCTCCACGGGGCGCGGCCACCGGTTCAACCGTGCTTGTGTGCCCAGCTGCGGAGTGGGTCCCAGCGGAATTCCAGGGAGAAAGAAGCAGGGGTCCAAGGCGCCTCTGGACGCAACAGCTCTTTCCTGAGGCCAGGCCGTCTGTCCCTGTGTGCTTTTAGTCCAAAGTGCCATCCGCCTAACGCCAAGGAACCAAAGGCTAGAGGCCCCGAGCCTCCGCCACGAACGCCCTTCCTGAGCGCACACTTCACCTGTGGGGTGTTTGTGTGAAAGCATGAGCGATGGAACCTAAACGTGACTCTGACCGAGACACAGGCCTGTAAGGAAGGCTGCTGTCTCGACCCCTCTCTTGTGTGAGGAGGTGAGCAGTGCTCTCCTCTGTGGGCCTGCCTGGAGAGCTAGGTACCTAAGCACTAGCACGGAGAAGCCAGGCTGTAGAGTGACCGAACAGTAGCTAACAGCAGTGGAGAGGGACCGTGCTCTAGACACCATCACGGTTCCGGACGGTGGCAGCACTTTCAGTGTGTCCGCGTGAGTGCCTAGGAAACTATTCCCCTGAAACACAGGGCGAGAGAAACGGATTCGCGCAGAGGCACCTCTTGCACCAGCTCTAGTGTCACGAAGCTAGCCTTCCCCCGGCACGGGTGCGTGGAGCCCTGAGGTCCAGGCTCTTCGTTCGGACGCAGAAATCTGGGCAGATACCGTGGCTTAAGCTTCCACCGGTCACTGGGTTAGAGGGCGCGCTCTACTGTGTCCTGTGGCTGAGAGCTCTGGGAACGGCCTCCCTAAAGGCCACCCGAGCGAGCAAGTGGCCGGGGCCGAAGACACGCCTCTTGGCTCGGCTCTCATTGCTGGGGCCAGAACCGTTGCCCCGTGTGCGAGTGCAGGCCGCAAAACCAGACCCTGACTGGCAGAAACCACACTGGAGAGCATCCTGGCTCCAGCCGGAACAGCCGTTGCTGAGGGTGGAAGCATTCTGCCGTGTGCCAGCGGCCGTGCGCTGCCAGCAAGTCCCAGACCTTTCTCGGAGTGAGACTCAGGCGGCGGCAGAAGGCAGAACACGGCTCCCCGCTTGGTTCGTGAAGCCAGGCCTGCGGCCCTGCCTTGGCATACCAGTATCATTGCTAGCGGACGAACGTGAAGCAAACACAGTGTAGAGAATCCGTGCTGTAGCGGCCGCCGACCTCTCTGCTAGAGGAGGCAATGTACAAAGTCCGTGCGCGAGAGCCTGGGGAACGGTTTCCATACGCCAAAGCCAGGTGAGAAACAGGCCGTTGTGGAAGGCACCTGACGGCTCAGCTCTTGCTACCAGGAGCTGCTACCTTTACACTATTCCCCGTGGCTCGGGAACTCTCGCCGCTCAAGCCTGACTTGGAAGAAAGGAGACTGGAAACCAGCACAGCTGTAGCTCCCGTCCCCTGTCCGCAGGGTGCGGCCACCTCTTCAACTGTGCTTGTGTGCCCAGCTGGGTAGTGGGTCCCTGCGGAATTCCAAGGGAGAAAGAAGCAGGGGCCCAACGCGCCTCTGGACGGAACACCTCTTTCCTGAGGCCAGGCCGTCTGGCCCTGTGTGCGTTTAGTCCGAACTGCCATCGGCCTAACGCCAAGGAACCAAACGTTAGAGGCCCCGAGCCTTCGCCACGAACGCCCTTCCTGAGCGCACACTTCACCTGTGGGGTGTTTGTGTGAAAGCATGAGCGATAGAACTTAAACGTGACTCTGACCGACAAACAGGCCTGTAAGGAAGGCTGCTGTCTCGACCCCTCTCTTGTGTGAGGAGGTTAGCACTGCTACCCCTGTGGGCCTGCCTGGAGACCCAGGTACCTAAGCCCTAGCACGGAGAAGCCAGGCTGTAGAGTGACCGAACACTAGCTAACAGCAGTGGAGAAGGAACGTGCTGTAGACAGCATCACGGTTGCGGAGGGTGGCAACACTTTCAGTGTGTCTGCGTGAGGGCCTAGGAAAAGATTCCCTTGAATCACAGGGCGAGAGAAACGGCTTCGCGGAGAGGCACCGCTCGCATCAGCTCTAGGGTCACGAAGCTAGACTTCCACCGGCACGGGTGCGTGAAGCCCTGAATTCCAGGCACCTCCATCGACGGCAGAAATCTGGGCAGATACCGTGCCTTAAGCTCCCGCTGGTCACTGCCTTAGAGGGCGCGCTCTATTGTTACTGGGGCTGAGAGCTCTGGGAACGGCCTCCCTAAAGCCCAACCGAGCGAGCAAGAGCCCGGGGCCGAAGACACGCCTCTTGGCTCGGCTCTTGTTGCTGGGCCCAGGACCGTTGCCCCGTGTGCGAGTGCAGGCCCCCAAACCAGCCCCTGACTGTCAGGAACCACACTGGAGAGCGTCCTGGCTCCAGCCGGGACACCGTTGCTCAGGGTGGAAACATTCTGCCTTGTGCCTGCGGCCGTGCGCTGCCAGCTAGTCCCAGACCATTTTCGGAGTGAGACTCAGGGGGCGGCAGAAGGCAGAACACGGCCCCCCGCTTGGTTCGTGAAACCGGGCCTCCGGCCCCACTTGGGCATGCAAGTCTCATTGCTAGCGGACGAACGCGAAGCAAACACAGTGTAGAGAATTTGTGCTGTAGCTGCCGCCGACATCTCTGCGGGAGGAGGCAGTGTACGGTGTGCGGGCGCGAGAGCCTGGGGAACGGGTTCCATGCGCCAAAGCCAGGGGAGAAACAGGCCGTTGCGGAAGGGACCTATCGGCTCAGCTCCTGCTACCCGGTGCAGGTACCTCTACACTGCTCCCCGTGGCTCGGGAATTCTCGCCGCTCAACCCTGACTTGGAAGAAAGCAGCCTGGAAAGCAGCACAGCTGTAGCTCCCGTCCCCTCTCCACGGGGCGCGGCCACCTGTTCAACCGTGCTTGTGTGCCCAGCTGCGGAGTGGGTCCCAGCGGAATTCCAGGGAGAAAGAAGCAGGGGTCCAAGGCGCCTCTGGACGCAACAGCTCTTTCCTGAGGCCAGGCCGTCTGGCCCTGTGTGCTTTTAGTCCAAAGTGCCATCCGCCTAACGCCAAGGAACCAAAGGCTAGAGGCCCCGAGCCTCCGCCACGAACGCCCTTCCTGAGCGCACACTTCACCTGTGGGGTGTTTGTGTGAAAGCATGAGCGATGGAACCTAAACGTCACTCTGACCGAGACACAGGCCTGTAAGGAAGACTGCTGTCTCGACCCCTCTATTGTGTGAGGAGGTTAGCACTGCTCTCCGCTGTGGGCCTGCCTGGAGACCTAGGTACCTAGGTACCTAACTAAGCACTAGCTCGGAGAAGCTAGGCTGTAAGGTGACCGAAAACTAGCTAACAGCAGTGGAGAGGGACCGTGCTTTAGACACCATCTCAGTTGCGGAGGGTGGGAACACTTTCAGTGTGTCTCCGTGAGGGCCTAGGAAACGATTTCCTTGAATCAGAGGGCGAGAGAAACAGCTTCGCGCAGAGGCACCGCTCGCATCAGATCTAGCATCACGAAGCTGGCCTTCCCCCGGCTCGGGTCTGTGGAGCCCTGAATTCCATGCACCACGGTCGAAGGCAGAAATCTGGGCAGATACCGTGCCTTAAGCTCCCGGCGGTCACTGGGGTAGAGGGCGCGCTCTACTGTGTCCTCAGGCTGAGAGCAGTGGGAACGGCCTCCCTTAAGCCCAAGCGAGTGAGCTAGAGCCCGGGGCCGAAGACACGCCTCTTGTCTCGGCTCTTGCTGCTGGGCCCAGGACCGTTGCCCCGTGTGCGTGTGCAGGCCCCAAAACCAGCCCCTGACTGGCAGGAACCACACTGGAGAGCATCCTGGCTCCAGCCGGGACAGCCGTTGCTGAGGGTGAAAGCATTCTGCCTTGTGCCAGCGGCCGTGCGCTGCCAGTGGTTCCCAGACCATTTTCGGAGTGAGACTCAGGCGGCGGCAGAAGGCAGAACACGGCCCCCCGCTCCGTTCGTAAAGCCGGGCTTGCGGCCCCGCTTTGGCATGCAAGTCTCATTGCTAGCGGACGAACGCGAAACAAACACAGTGTAGAGAATTTGTGCTGTAGCTGCCGCCGACATCTCTGCGGGAGGAGGCAGTGTACGGTGTCCGGGCGCGAGAGCCTGGGGAACGGGTTCCATCGCCAAAGCCAGGGGAGAAACAGGCCGTTGCAGAAGGCACCTATCGGCTCAGCTCCTGCTACCCGGTGCAGGTACCTCTACACTGCTCCCCGTGGCTCGGGAACTTTCGCCGCTCAACCCTGACTTGGAAGAAAGCAACCTGGAAACCAGCACAGCTGTAGCTCCCGTCCCCTCTCCATGGGGCGCGGGCCCCTGTTCAACCGTGCTTGTGTGCCCAGCCGGGGAGTGGATCCCAGCGGAATTTCAAGGGAAAAAATAGCAGGGGTCCAAGGCGCCTCTGGTCGCCACACCTCTTTCCTGAGGCTAGGCCGTCTGGCCCTGTGTGCGTTTAGTCCGAACTGTCATCCGCCTAACGCCAAGGAACCAAACGCTAGAGGCCCCGAGCCTCCGCCACGAACGCCCTTCCTGAGCGCACACTTCACCTGTGGGGTGTTTGTGTGAAAGCATGAGCGATGGAACCTAAACTTGACGCTGACCGAGAAACAGGCCTGTAAGGAAGGCTGTCTCTCGACCCCTCTCTTGTGTGAGGAGGTTAGCAGTGCTCTCCTCTGTGGGCCTGCCTGGAGAGCTAGGTACCTAAGCACTAGCACGGAGAAGCCAGGCTGTAGAGTGACCGAACAGTAGCTAACAGCAGTGGAGAGGGACCGTGCTCTAGACACCATCACGGTTCCGGACGGTGGCAGCACTTTCAGTGTGTCCGCGTGAGTGCCTAGGAAACTATTCCCCTGAAACACAGGGCGAGAGAAACGGATTCGCGCAGAGGCACCTCTTGCACCAGCTCTAGTGTCACGAAGCTAGCCTTCCCCCGGCACGGGTGCGTGGAGCCCTGAGGTCCAGGCTCTTCCTTCGGACGCAGAAATCTGGGCAGAAACCGTGGCTTAAGCTTCCACCGGTCACTGGGTTAGAGGGCGCGCTCTACTGTGTCCTGTGGCTGAGAGCTCTGGGAACGGCCTCCCTTAAGCCCAAGCGAGTGAGCTAGAGCCCGGGGCCGAAGACACGCCTCTTGGCTCGGCTCTTGTTGCTGGGCCCAGGACCGTTGCCCCGTGTGCGTGTGCAGGCCCCCGAGCGAGCAAGTGGCCGGGGCCGAAGACACGCCTCTTGGCTCGGCTCTTGGTGCTGGGGCCAGGACCGTTGCCCCGTGTGCGAGTGCAGGCCGCAAAACCAGCCCCTGACTGGCAGAAACCACACTAGAGAGCATCCTGGCTCCAGCCGGAACAGCCGTTGCTGAGGGTGGAAGCATTCTGCCGTGTGCCAGCGGCCGTGCGCTGCCAGCAAGTCCCAGACCTTTTTCGGAGTGAGACTCAGGCGGCGGCAGAAGGCAGAACACGGCCCCCCGCTTGGTTCGTGAAGCCAGGCCTGCGGCCTTGCCTTGGCATGCCAGTCTCATTGCTAGCGGACGAACGTGAAGCAAACACAGTGTAGAGAATCCGTGCTGTAGCGGCCGCCGACCTCTCTGCTAGAGGAGGCAATGTACAATGTCCGTGCGCGAGAGCCTGGGGAACGGTTTCCATACGCCAAAGCCAGGTGAGAAACAGGCCGTTGTGGATGGCACCTCACGGCTGAGCTCTTGCTACCAGGAGCTGCTACCTCTACACTGTTCCCCGTGGCTCGGGAACTCTCGCCGCTCAAGCCTGACTTGGAAGAAAGCAGACTGGAAACCAGCACAGCTGTAGCTCCCGTCCCCTGTCCACAGGGTGCGGCCACCTCTTCAACTGTGCTTGTGTGCCCAGCTGGGTAGTGGGTCCCTGCGGAATTCCAAGGGAGAAAGAAGCAGGGGCCCAACGCGCCTCTGGACGGAACACCTCTTTCCTGAGGCCAGGCCGTCTGGCCCTGTGTGCGTTTAGTCCGAACTGCCATCCGCCTAATGCCAAGGAACCAAACGCTAGAGGCCCCGAGCCTACCCCACGAACGCCCTTCCTGAGCGCACACTTCACCTGTGGGGTGTTTGTGTGCAAGCATGAGCGATGGAACCTAAATGTGACTCTGACCGAAAAACAGGCCTGTAAGGAAGGCTGCTGTCTCGACCCCTCTATTGTGTGAGGAGGTTAGAACTGCTCTCCCCTGTGGGCCTGCCTGGAGACCTAGGTACCTAGGTACCTAACTAAGCACTAGCTCGGAGAAGCTAGGCTGTAAGGTGACCGAAAACTAGCTAACAGCAGTGGAGAGGGACCGTGCTGTAGACAGCATCACAGTTGCGGAGGGTGGCAACACTTTCAGTGTGTCTGCGTGAGGGCCTAGGAAAAGATTCCCTTGAATCACAGGGCGAGAGAAACGGCTTCGCGGAGAGGCACCGCTCGCATCAGCTCTAGGGTCACGAAGCTAGCCTTCCACCGGCACGGGTGCGTGAAGCCCTGAATTCCAGGCACCTCCATCGACGGCAGAAATCTGGGCAGATACCGTGCCTTAAGCTCCCGCCGGTCACTGCCTTAGAGGGCGCGCTCTATTGTTACTGGGGCTGAGAGCTCTGGGAACGGCCTCCCTAAAGCCCAACCGAGCGAGCAAGAGCCCGGGGCCGAAGACACGACTCTTGGCTCGGCTCTTGTTGCTGGGCCCAGGACCGTTGCCCCGTGTGCGAGTGCAGGCCTCAAAACCAGCCCCTGACTGTCAGGAACCACACTGGAGAGCGTCCTGGCTCCAGCCGGGACAGCCGTTGCTCAGGGTGGAAACATTCTGCCTTGTGCCTGCGGCCGTGCGCTGCCAGCTAGTCCCAGACCATTTTCGGAGTGAGACTCAGGGGGCGGCAGAAGGCAGAACACGGCGCCCCGCTTGGTTCGTGAAACCGGCCCTCCGGCCCCACTTGGGCATGCAGGTCTCATTGCTAGCGGACGAACGCGAAGCAAACACAGTGTAGAGAATCCGTGCTGTAGCTGTCGCCGACCTCTCTGCGGGAGGAGGCAGCGTACGGTGTACGGGCGCGAGAGCCTTGGGAACGGGTTCCATGCGCCGAAGCCAGGTGAGAAACAGGCCGTTGCGGAAGGCACCTCTTGGCTCAGCTCTTGCTACCCGGAGCTGCTAGCTCTACACTGCTCCCCGTGGCTCGGGAACTCTCGCCGCTCAACCCTGACTTGGAAGAAAGCAGCCTGGAAAGCAGCACAGCTGTAGCTCCCGTCCCCTCTCCACGGGGCGAGGCCACCTGTTCAACCGTGCTTGTGTGCCCAGCTGCGGAGTGGGTCCCAGCGGAATTCCAGGGAGAAAGAAGCAGGGGTCCAAGGCGCCTCTGGACGCAACAGCACTTTCCTGAGGCCAGGCCGTCTGGCCCTGTGTGCTTTTAGTCCAAAGTGCCATCCGCCTAACGCCAAGGAACCAAAGGCTAGAGGCCCCGAGCCTCCGCCACGAACGCCCTTCCTGAGCGCACACTTCACCTGTGGGGTGTTTGTGTGAAAGCATGAGCGATGGAACCTAAACGTGACTCTGACCGAGACACAGGCCTGTAAGGAAGGCTGCTGTCTCGACCCCTCTATTGTGTGAGGAGGTTAGCACTGCTATCCCCTGTGGGCCTGCCTGTCGACCTAGGTACCTAGGTACCTAACTAAGCACTAGCAAGGAGAAGCCAGGGTGTAATGTGACCGAAACTAGCTAACAGCAGTGGAGAGGGACCGTGCTGTAGACAGCATCTCGGTTGCGGAAGGTGGCAACACTTTCAGTGTGTCTGCGTGAGGGCCTAGGGAACGATTCCCTTGAATCACAGGGCGAGAGAAACGGCTTCGCGCAGAGGCACCGCTCGCATCAGCTCTAGGGTCACGAAGCTAGCCTTCCCCCGGCACGGGTGTGTGGAGCCCTGAGTTCCAGGCACCACCGTCGAAGGCAGAAATCTGGGCAGATACCGTGCCTTAAGCTCCCGCCGGCCACTGGGTTAGAGGGCGCGCTCTACTGTGTCCTGTGGCTGAGAGCTCTGGGAACGGCCTCCCTAAAGACCAACCGAGCGAGCTAGAGCCCGGGGCCGAAGACACGCCTCTTGGCTCGGCTCTTGTTGCTGGGCCCAGGACCTTTGCCCCGTGTGCGTGTGCAGGCCCCCAAACCAGCCCCTGACTGGCAGGAACCACACTGGAGAGCATCCTGGCTCCAGCCGGGACAGCCGTTGCTCAGGGTGAAAGCATTCTGCCGTGTGCCTGCGGCCGTGCGTTGCCAGCGGTTCCCAGACCATTTTCGGAGTGAGACTCAGGCGGCGGCAGAAGGCAGAACACGGCCCCCCGCTCCGTTCGTGAAGCCGGGCTTGCGGCCCCGCTTTGGCATGAGAGTCTCATTGCTAGCGGACGAACGCGAAGCAAACAGAGTGTAGAGAATTTGTGCTGTAGCTGCCGCGGACAACTCTGCGGGAGGAGGCAGTGTACGGTGTCCGGGTGCGAGAGCCTGGGGAACGGGTTCCATGCGCCAAAGCCAGGGGAGAAACAGGCCGTTGCGGAAGGCACCTATCGGCTCAGCTCCTGCTACCCGGTGCAGGTACCTCTACACTGCTCCCCGTGGCTCGGGAACTCTCGCTGCTCAACCCTGACTTGGAAGAAAGCAACCTGGAAACCAGCACAGCTGTAGCTCCCGTCCCCTCTCCATGGGGCGCGGTCCCCTGTTCAACCGTGCTTGTGTGCCCAGCCGGGGAGTGGATCCCAGCGGAATTTCAAGGGAGAAAATAGCAGGGGTCCAAGGCGCCTCTGGACGCAACACCTCTTTCCTGAGGCTAGGCCGTCTGGCCCTGTGTGCGTTTAGTCCGAACTGTCATCCGCCTACCGCCAAGGAACCAAACGTTAGAGGCCCCGAGCCTCCGCCACGAACGCCCTTCTTGAGCGCACACTTCACCTGTGGGGTGTTTGAGTGAAAGCATGAGCGATGGAACGTAAACGTGACGCTGACCGAGAAACAGGCCTGTAAGGAAGGCTGTCTCTCGACCCCTCTCTTGTGTGAGGAGGTTAGAAGTGCTTCCTCTGTGGGCCTGCCTGGAGAGCTAGGTACCTAAGCACTAACACGGAGAAGCCAGGCTGTAGAGTGACCGAACAGTAGCTAACAGCAGTGGAGAGGGACCGTGCTCTAGACACCATCACGGTTCCGGACGGTGGCAGCACTTTCAGTGTGTCCGCGTGAGTGCCTAGGAAACTATTCCCCTGAAACACAGGGCGAGAGAAACGGATTCGCGCAGAGGCACCTCTTGCACCAGCTCTAGTGTCACGAAGCTAGCCTTCCCCCGGCACGGGTGCGTGGAGCCCTGAGGTCCAGGCTCTTCCTTCGGACGCAGAAATCTGGGCAGATACCGTGGCTTAAGCTTCCACCGGTCACTGGGTTAGAGGGCGCGCTCTACTGTGTCCTGTGGCTGAGAGCTGTGGGAACGGCCTCCCTAAAGGCCACCCGAGCGAGCAAGTGGCCGGGGCCGAAGACACGCCTCTTGGCTCGGCTCTTGGTGCTGGGGCCAGGACCGTTGCCCCGGGTGCAAGTGCAGGCCGCAAAACCAGCCCCTGACTGGCAGAAACCACACTGGAGAGCATCCTGGCACCAGCCGGAACAGCCGTTGCTGAGGGTGGAAGCATTCTGCCGTGTGCCAGCGGCCGTGCGCTGCCAGCAAGTCCCAGACCTTTTTCGGAGTGAGACTCAGGCGGCGGCAGATGGCAGAACACGGCCCCCCGCTTGGTTCGTGAAGCCAGGCCTGCGGCCCTGCCTTGGCATGCCAGTCTCATTGCTAGCGGACGAACGTGAAGCAAACACAGTGTAGAGAATCCGTGCTGTAGCGGCCGCCGACCTCTCTGCTAGAGGAGGCAATGTACAATGTCCGTGCGCGAGAGCCTGGGGAACGGTTTCCATACGCCAAAGCCAGGTGAGAAACAGGCCGTTGTGGATGGCACCTCACGGCTCAGCTCTTGCTACCAGGAGCTGCTACCTCTACACTGTTCCCCGTGGCTCGGGAACTCTCGCCGCTCAAGCCTGACTTGGAAGAAAGCAGACTGGAAACCAGCACAGCTGTAGCTCCCGTCCGCTGTCCACAGGGTGCGGCCACCTCTTCAACTGTGCTTGTGTGCCCAGCTGGGTAGTGGGTCCCTGCGGAATTCCAAGGGAGAAAGAAGCAGGGGCCCAACGCGCCTCTGGACGGAACACCTCTTTCCTGAGGCCAGGCCGTCTGGCCCTGTGTGCGTTTAGTCCGAACTGCCATCCGCCTAATGCCAAGGAACCAAACGCTAGAGGCTCCGAGCCTACCCCACGAACGCCCTTCCTGAGCGCACACTTCACCTGTGGGGTGTTTGTGTGCAAGCATGAGCGATGGAACCTAAATGTGACTCTGACCGAAAAACAGGCCTGTAAGGAAGACTGCTGTCTCGACCCCTCTATTGTGTGAGGAGGTTAGCACTGCTCTCCGCTGTGGGCCTGCCTGGAGACCTAGGTACCTAGGTACCTAACTAAGCACTAGCTCGGAGAAGCTAGGCTGTAAGGTGACCGAAAACTAGCTAACAGCAGTGGAGAGGGACCGTGCTTTAGACACCATCTCAGTTGCGGAGGGTGGGAACACTTTCAGTGTGTCTCCGTGAGGGCCTAGGAAACGATTTCCTTGAATCAGAGGGCGAGAGAAACGGCTTCGCGCAGAGGCACCGCTCGCATCAGATCTAGCATCACGAAGCTGGCCTTCCCCCGGCTCGGGTGTGTGGAGCCCTGAATTCCATGCACCACGGTCGAAGGCAGAAATCTGGGCAGATACCGTGCCTTAAGCTCCCGGCGGTCACTGGGGTAGAGGGCGCGCTCTACTGTGTCCTCAGGCTGAGAGCAGTGGGAACGGCCTCCCTTAAGCCCAAGCGAGTGAGCTAGAGCCCGGGGCCGAAGACACGCCTCTTGTCTCGGCTCTTGTTGCTGGGCCCAGGACCGTTGCCCCGTGTGCGTGTGCAGGCCCCAAAACCAGCCCCTGACTGGCAGGAACCACACTGGAGAGCATCCTGGCTCCAGCCGGGACAGCCGTTGCTGAGGGTGAAAGCATTCTGCCTTGTGCCAGCGGCCGTGCGCTGCCAGTGGTTCCCAGACCATTTTCGGAGTGAGACTCAGGCGGCGGCAGAAGGCAGAACACGGCCCCCCGCTCCGTTCGTAAAGCCGGGCTTGCGGCCCCGCTTTGGCATGCAAGTCTCATTGCTAGCGGACGAACGCGAAGCAAACACAGTGTAGAGAATTTGTGCTGTAGCTGCCGCCGACATCTCTGCGGGAGGAGGCAGTGTACGGTGTCCGGGCGCGAGAGCCTGGGGAACGGGTTCCATCGCCAAAGCCAGGGGAGAAACAGGCCGTTGCAGAAGGCACCTATCGGCTCAGCTCCTGCTACCCGGTGCAGGTACCTCTACACTGCTCCCCGTGGCTCGGGAACTTTCGCCGCTCAACCCTGACTTGGAAGAAAGCAACCTGGAAACCAGCACAGCTGTAGCTCCCGTCCCCTCTCCATGGGGCGCGGTCCCCTGTTCAACCGTGCTTGTGTGCCCAGCCGGGGAGTGGATCCCAGCGGAATTTCAAGGGAAAAAATAGCAGGGGTCCAAGGCGCCTCTGGTCGCCACACCTCTTTCCTGAGGCTAGGCCGTCTGGCCCTGTGTGCGTTTAGTCCGAACTGTCATCCGCCTAACGCCAAGGAACCAAACGCTAGAGGCCCCGAGCCTCCGCCAAGAACGCCCTTCCTGAGCGCACACTTCACCTGTGGGGTGTTTGTGTGAAAGCATGAGCGATGGAACCTAAACGTGACGCTGACCGAGAAACAGGCCTGTAAGGAAGGCTGTCTCTCGACCCCTCTCTTGTGTGAGGAGGTTAGCAGTGCTCTCCTCTGTGGGCCTGCCTGGAGAGCTAGGTACCTAAGCACTAGCACGGAGAAGCCAGGCTGTAGAGTGACCGAACAGTAGCTAACAGCAGTGGAGAGGGACCGTGCTCTAGACACCATCACGGTTCCGGACGGTGGCAGCACTTTCAGTGTGTCCGCGTGAGTGCCTAGGAAACTATTCCCCTGAAACACAGGGCGAGAGAAACGGATTCGCGCAGAGGCACCTCTTGCACCAGCTCTAGTGTCACGAAGCTAGCCTTCCCCCGGCACGGGTGCGTGGAGCCCTGAGGTCCAGGCTCTTCCTTCGGACGCAGAAATCTGGGCAGATACCGTGGCTTAAGCTTCCACCGGTCACTGGGTTAGAGGGCGCGCTCTACTGTGTCCTGTGGCTGAGAGCTCTGGGAACGGCCTCCCTTAAGCCCAAGCGAGTGAGCTAGAGCCCGGGGCCGAAGACACGCCTCTTGGCTCGGCTCTTGTTGCTGGGCCCAGGACCGTTGCCCCGTGTGCGTGTGCAGGCCCCCGAGCGAGCAAGTGGCCGGGGCCGAAGACACGCCTCTTGGCTCGGCTCTTGGTGCTGGGGCCAGGACCGTTGCCCCGTGTGCGAGTGCAGGCCGCAAAACCAGCCCCTGACTGGCAGAAACCACACTGGAGAGCATCCTGGCTCCAGCCGGAACAGCCGTTGCTGAGGGTGGAAGCATTCTGCCGTGTGCCAGCGGCCGTGCGCTGCCAGCAAGTCCCAGACCTTTTTCGGAGTGAGACTCAGGCGGCGGCAGAAGGCAGAACACGGCCCCCCGCTTGGTTCGTGAAGCCAGGCCTGCGGCCCTGCCTTGGCATGCCAGTCTCATTGCTAGCGGACGAACGTGAAGCAAACACAGTGTAGAGAATCCGTGCTGTAGCGGCCGCCGACCTCTCTGCTAGAGGAGGCAATGTACAATGTCCGTGCGCGAGAGCCTGGGGAACGGTTTCCATACGCCAAAGCCAGGTGAGAAACAGGCCGTTGTGGATGGCACCTCACGGCTCAGCTCTTGCTACCAGGAGCTGCTACCTCTACACTGTTCCCCGTGGCTCGGGAACTCTCGCCGCTCAAGCCTGACTTGGAAGAAAGCAGACTGGAAACCAGCACAGCTGTAGCTCCCGTCCGCTGTCCACAGGGTGCGGCCACCTCTTCAACTGTGCTTGTGTGCCCAGCTGGGTAGTGGGTCCCTGCGGAATTCCAAGGGAGAAAGAAGCAGGGGCCCAACGCGCCTCTGGACGGAACACCTCTTTCCTGAGGCCAGGCCGTCTGGCCCTGTGTGCGTTTAGTCCGAACTGCCATCCGCCTAATGCCAAGGAACCAAACGCTAGAGGCCCCGAGCCTACCCCACGAACGCCCTTCCTGAGCGCACACTTCACCTGTGGGGTGTTTGTGTGCAAGCATGAGCGATGGAACCTAAATGTGACTCTGACCGAAAAACAGGCCTGTAAGGAAGGCTGCTGTCTCGACCCCTCTATTGTGTGAGGAGGTTAGAACTGCTCTCCCCTGTGGGCCTGCCTGGAGACCTAGGTACCTAGGTACCTAACTAAGCACTAGCTCGGAGAAGCTAGGCTGTAAGGTGACCGAAAACTAGCTAACAGCAGTGGAGAGGGACCGTGCTGTAGACAGCATCACAGTTGCGGAGGGTGGCAACACTTTCAGTGTGTCTGCGTGAGGGCCTAGGAAAAGATTCCCTTGAATCACAGGGCGAGAGAAACGGCTTCGCGGAGAGGCACCGCTCGCATCAGCTCTAGGGTCACGAAGCTAGCCTTCCACCGGCACGGGTGCGTGAAGCCCTGAATTCCAGGCACCTCCATCGACGGCAGAAATCTGGGCAGATACCGTGCCTTAAGCTCCCGCCGGTCACTGCCTTAGAGGGCGCGCTCTATTGTTACTGGGGCTGAGAGCTCTGGGAACGGCCTCCCTAAAGCCCAACCGAGCGAGCAAGAGCCCGGGGCCGAAGACACGACTCTTGGCTCGGCTCTTGTTGCTGGGCCCAGGACCGTTGCCCCGTGTGCGAGTGCAGGCCTCAAAACCAGCCCCTGACTGTCAGGAACCACACTGGAGAGCGTCCTGGCTCCAGCCGGGACAGCCGTTGCTCAGGGTGGAAACATTCTGCCTTCTGCCTGCGGCCGTGCGCTGCCAGCTAGTCCCAGACCATTTTCGGAGTGAGACTCAGGGGGCGGCAGAAGGCAGAACACGGCCCCCCGCTTGGTTCGTGAAACCGGGCCTCCGGCCCCACTTGGGCATGCAAGTCTCATTGCTAGCGGACGAACGCGAAGCAAACACAGTGTAGAGAATCCGTGCTGTAGCTGTCGCCGACCTCTCTGCGGGAGGAGGCAGCGTACGGTGTCCGGGCGCGAGAGCCTTGGGAACGGGTTCCATGCGCCAAAGCCAGGTGAGAAACAGGCCGTTGCGGAAGGCACCTCTTGGCTCAGCTCTTGCTACCAGGAGCTGCTACCTCTACACTGTTCCCCGTGGCTCGGGAACTCTCGCCGCTCAACCCTGACTTGGAAGAAAGCAGCCTGGAAAGCAGCACAGCTGTAGCTCCCGTCCCCTCTCCACGGGGCGCGGCCACCTGTTCAACCGTGCTTGTGTGCCCAGCTGCGGAGTGGGTCCCAGCGGAATTCCAGGGAGAAAGAAGCAGGGGTCCAAGGCGCCTCTGGACGCAACAGCTCTTTCCTGAGGCCAGGCCGTCTGGCCCTGTGTGCTTTTAGTCCAAAGTGCCATCCGCCTAACGCCAAGGAACCAAAGGCTAGAGGCACCGAGCCTCCGCCACGAACGCCCTTCCTGAGCGCACACTTCACCTGTGGGGTGTTTGTGTGAAAGCATGAGCGATGGAACCTAAACGTGACTCTGACCGAGACACAGGCCTGTAAGGAAGGCTGCTGTCTCGACCCCTCTATTGTGTGAGGAGGTTAGCACTGCTATCCCCTGTGGGCCTGCCTGTCGACCTAGGTACCTAGGTACCTAACTAAGCACTAGCAAGGAGAAGCCAGGGTGTAATGTGACCGAAACTAGCTAACAGCAGTGGAGAGGGACCGTGCTGTAGACAGCATCTCGGTTGCGGAAGGTGGCAACACTTTCAGTGTGTCTGCGTGAGGGCCTAGGGAACGATTCCCTTGAATCACAGGGCGAGAGAAACGGCTTCGCGCAGAGGCACCGCTCGCATCAGCTCTAGGGTCACGAAGCTAGCCTTCCCCCGGCACGGGTGTGTGGAGCCCTGAGTTCCAGGCACCACCGTCGAAGGCAGAAATCTGGGCAGATACCGTGCCTTAAGCTCCCGCCGGCCACTGGGTTAGAGGGCGCGCTCTACTGTGTCCTGTGGCTGAGAGCTCTGGGAACGGCCTCCCTAAAGCCCAACAGAGCGAGCTAGAGCCCGGGGCCGAAGACACGCCTCTTGGCTCGGCTCTTGTTGCTGGGCCCAGGACCTTTGCCCCGTGTGCGTGTGCAGGCCCCCAAACCAGCCCCTGACTGGCAGGAACCACACTGGAGAGCATCCTGGCTCCAGCCGGGACAGCCGTTGCTCAGGGTGAAAGCATTCTGCCGTGTGCCTGCGGCCGTGCGTTGCCAGCGGTTCCCAGACCATTTTCGGAGTGAGACTCAGGCGGCGGCAGAAGGCAGAACACGGCCCCCCGCTCCGTTCGTGAAGCCGGGCTTGCGGCCCCGCTTTGGCATGAGAGTCTCATTGCTAGCGGACGAACGCGAAGCAAACAGAGTGTAGAGAATTTGTGCTGTAGCTGCCGCGGACAACTCTGCGGGAGGAGGCAGTGTACGGTGTCCGGGTGCGAGAGCCTGGGGAACGGGTTCCATGCGCCAAAGCCAGGGGAGAAACAGGCCGTTGCGGAAGGCACCTATCGGCTCAGCTCCTGCTACCCGGTGCAGGTACCTCTACACTGCTCCCCGTGGCTCGGGAACTCTCGCTGCTCAACCCTGACTTGGAAGAAAGCAACCTGGAAACCAGCACAGCTGTAGCTCCCGTCCCCTCTCCATGGGGCGCGGTCCCCTGTTCAACCGTGCTTGTGTGCCCAGCCGGGGAGTGGATCCCAGCGGAATTTCAAGGGAGAAAATAGCAGGGGTCCAAGGCGCCTCTGGACGCAACACCTCTTTCCTGAGGCTAGGCCGTCTGGCCCTGTGTGCGTTTAGTCCGAACTGTCATCCGCCTACCGCCAAGGAACCAAACGTTAGAGGCCCCGAGCCTCCGCCACGAACGCCCTTCTTGAGCGCACACTTCACCTGTGGGGTGTTTGAGTGAAAGCATGAGCGATGGAACGTAAACGTGACGCTGACCGAGAAACAGGCCTGTAAGGAAGGCTGTCTCTCGACCCCTCTCTTGTGTGACGAGGTTAGAAGTGCTTCCTCTGTGGGCCTGCCTGGAGAGCTAGGTACCTAAGCACTAACACGGAGAAGCCAGGCTGTAGAGTGACCGAACAGTAGCTAACAGCAGTGGAGAGGGACCGTGCTCTAGACACCATCACGGTTCCGGACGGTGGCAACACTTGCAGTGTGTCCGCGTGAGTGCCTAGGAAACTATTGCCCTGAAACACAGGGCGAGAGAAACGGATTCGCGCAGAGGCACCTCTTGCACCAGCTCTGGTGTCACGAAGCTAGCCTTCCCCCGGCACGGGTGCGTGGAGCCCTGAGGTCCAGGCTCTTCCTTCGAACGCAGAAATCTGGGCAGATACCGTGGCTTAAGCTTCCACCGGTCACTGGGTTAGAGGGCGCGCTCTACTGTGTCCTGTGGCTGAGAGCTCTGGGAACGGCCTCCCTAAAGGCCACCCGAGCGAGCAAGTGGCCGGGGCCGAAGACAAGCCTCTTGGCTCGGCTCTTGTTGCTGGGCCCAGGACCTTTGCCCCGTGTGCGAGTGCAGGCCGCAAAACCAGCCCCTGACTGGCAGGAACCACACTGGAGAGCATCCTGGCTCCAGCCGGGACAGCCGTTGCTGAGGGTGGAAGCATACTGCCGTGTGCCAGCGGCCGTGCGCTGCCAGCAAGTCCCAGACCTTTTTCGGAGTGAGACTCAGGGGGCGGCAGAAGGCAGAACACGGCCCCCCGCTTGGTTCGTGAAGCCAGGCCTGCGGCCCTGCCTTGGCATGCCAGTCTCATGCTAGCGGACGAACGTGAAGCAAACACAGTGTAGAGAATCCGTGCTGTAGCGGCCGCCGACCTCTCTGCTAGAGGAGGCAATGTACAATGTCCGTGCGCGAGAACCTGGGGAACGGTTTCCATACGCCAAAGCCAGGTGAGAAACAGGCCGTTGTGGAAGGCACCTCACGGCTCTGCTCTTGCTACCAGGAGCTGCTACCTCTACACTGTTCCCCGTGGCTCGGGAACTCTCGCCGCTCAAGCCTGACTTGGAAGAAAGCAGACTGGAAACCAGCACAGCTGTAGCTCCCGTCCCCTGTCCACAGGGTGCGGCCACCTCTTCAACTGTGCTTGTGTGCCCAGCTGGGTAGTGGGTCCATGCGGAGTTCCAAGGGAGAAAGAAGCAGGGGCCCAACGCGCCTCTGGACGGAACACCTCTTTCCTGAGGCCAGGCCGTCTGGCCCTGTGTGCGTTTAGTCCGAACTGCCATCCGCCTAATGCCAAGGAACCAAACGCTGGAGGCCCCGAGCCTACCCCACGAACGCCCTTCCTGAGCGCACACTTCACCTGTGGGGTGTTTGTTTGCAAGCATGAGCGATGGAACCTAAATGTGACTCTGACCGAAAAACAGGCCTGTAAGGAAGGCTGCTGTCTCGACCCCTCTATTGTGTGAGGAGGTTAAAACTGCTCTCCCCTGTGGGCCTGCCTGGAGACCTAGGTACCTAGGTACCTAACTAAGCACTAGCTCGGAGAAGCTAGGCTGTAAGGTGACCGAAAACTAGCTAACAGCAGTGGAGAGGGACCGTGCTGCAGACAGCATCACAGTTGCGGAGGGTGGCAACACTTTCAGTGTGTCTGCGTGAGGGCCTAGGAAACGATTTCCTTGAATCAGAGGGCGAGAGAAACGGCTTCGCGCAGAGGCACCGCTCGCATCAGCTCTAGCGTCACGAAGCTGGCCTTCCCCCACACGGGTGTGTGGAGCCCTGAATTCCAGGCACCACCGTCGAAGGCAGAAATCTGGGCAGATACCATGCCTTAAGCTCCCGCCGGTCACTGGGGTAGAGGGCGCGCTCTACTGTGTCCTGTGGCTGAGAGCTCTGGGAACGGCCTCCCTAAAGCCCAAACAAGCGAGCTAGAGCCCGGGGCCGAAGACACGCCTCTTGGCTCGGCTCTTGTTCCTGGGCCTAGGACCCTTGACCCCTGTGCGAGTGCAGGTTGCAAAACCACCACCTGACTGGCAGGAACCACACTGGAAAGCATCCTGGCTCCATCCGGGACAGCCGTTGCTGAGGGTGGAAGGATTCTGCCGTGTGCCGTCGGCCGTGCGCTTCCAGCGAGTCCCACACCATTTTTGGACTGAGACTCAGGCAGCGGCAGAAGGCAGAACACGGCCCCCCGCTCCGTTCGTGAAGCCGGGCCTGCGGCCACGCTTTGGCATGCAAGTCTCATTGCTAGCGGACGAACGCGAAGCAAACACAGTGTAGAGAATCCGTGCTGTAGCTGCCGCCGACCTCTCTGCGGGAGGAGGCAGAGTACGGTGTCCTGGCGCGAGAGCCAGGGGACGCGTTCCATGCGCCAAAGCCAGGTGAGAAACAGGCCTTTGCGGAAGGCACCTCTCGGCTCAGCTCTTGCTACCCGGAGCTGCTACCTCCACACTGCTCCCCGTGGCTCGGGAACTCTCGCCGCTCAACCCTGACTTGGAAGAAAGCAGCCTGGAAAGCAGCACAGCTGTAGCTCCCGTCCCCTCTCCACGGGGCGCGGCCACCGGTTCAACCGTGCTTGTGTGCCCAGCTGGGGAGTGGGTCCCAGCGGAGTTGCAGGGAGAAAGAATCAGGGGTCCAAGGCGCCTCTGGACGCAACAGCTCTTTCCTGAGGCCAGGCCGTCTGGCCTTGTTTGCTTTTAGTCCGAAGTGCCATCCGCCTAACGCCAAGGAACCAAAAGCTAGAGGCCCCGAGCCTCCGCCACGAACGCCCTTCCTGAGCGCCCACTTCACCTGTGGGGTGTTTGTGTGAAAACATGAGTGATGGAACGTAAACGTGACTCTGACCGAGACACAGGCTTGTAAGGAAGGCTGTCTCTCGACCCCTCTCTTGTGTGAGGAAGGTAACGCTGCTATCCCCTGTGGGCCTGCCTGGAGACCTAGGTACCTAAGCCCTAGCACGGAGAAGCCAGGCTGTAGAGTGACTGAACACTAGCTACCAGCAGTGGAGAGGGACCGTGCTGTAGACAGCATCACGGTTGCGGAGGGTGGCAACCCTTTCAGGGTGTCTGCGTGAGGGCCTAGGAAACGATTCCCTTGAATCTCAGGGCGAGAGAAACGGCCTCGCGCAGAGGCACCGCTCGCATCAGATCTAGGGTCACGAAGCTAGCCTTCCCCAGGCACGGGTGTGTGGAGCCCTGAGTTCCAGGCACCACTGTGGAAGGCAGAAATCTGGGAAGATACCGTGCCTTAAGCTCCCGCCGGTCACAGGGTTAGAGGGCGCGCTCTACTGTGTCCTGTGGCTGAGAGCTCTGGGAACGGCCTCCCTAAAGCCCAACCGAGCGAGCTAGAGCCCGGGGCCGAAGACACGCCTCTTGGCTCGGCTCTTGTTGCTGGGCCCAGGACCGTTGCCCCGTGTGCGTGTGCAGGCCCCAAAACCAGCCCCTGACTGGCAGGAACCACACTGGAGAGCATCCTGGCTCCAGCCGGGACAGCCGTTGCTGAGGGTGAAAGCATTCTGCCGTGTGCCTGCGGTCGTGCGCTGCCAGCGGTTCCCAGACCATTTTCGGAGTGAGACTCAGGCGGCGGCAGAAGGCAGAACACGGCCCCCCGCTCCGTTCGTGAAGCCGGGCTTGCGGCCCCGCTTTGGCATGCAGGTCTCATTGCTAGCGGACGAACGCGAAGCAAACACAGTGTAGAGAATTTGTGCTGTAGCTGCCGCCGACATCTCTGCGGGAGGAGGCAGTGTACGGTGTCCGGGTGCGAGAGCCTGGTGAACGGGTTCCATGTGCCAAAGCCAGGGGAGAAACAGGCCATTGCATAAGGCACCTATCGGCTCAGCTCCTGCTACCCGGACCTGGTACCTCTACACTGCTCCCCGTGGCTCGGGAACTCTCGCCGCTCAACCCTGACTTGGAAGAAAGGAAACTGGAAACCAGCACAGCTGTAGCTCCCATCCCCTCTCCATGGGGCGCGGTCCCCTGTTCAACCGTGCTTGTGTGCCCAGCCGGGGAGTGGATCCCAGCGGAATTTCAAGGGAGAAAAAAGCAGGGGTCCAAGGCGCCTCTGGACGCAACACCTCTTTCCTGAGGCCAGGCCATCTGGCCCTGTGTGCGTTTAGTCCGAACTGCCATCCGCCTAACGCCAAGGAACCAAACGTTAGAGGCCCCGAGCCTCCGCCACGAACGCCCTTCCTGAGCGCACACTTCACCTGTGGGGTGTTTGTGTGAAAGCATGAGCGATGGAAACTAAACGTGACGCTGACCGAGAAACAGGCCTGTAAGGAAGGCTGTCTCTCGACCCCTCTCTTGTGTGAGGAGGTTAGCAGTGCTCTCCTCTGTGGGCCTGCCTGGAGAGCTAGGTACCTAAGCACTAGCACCGAGAAGCCAGGCTGTAGAGTGACCGAACAGTAGCTAACAGCAGTGGAGAGGGACCGTGCTCTAGACACCATCACGGTTCCGCATGGTGGCAACACTTTCGGTGTGTCCGCGTGAGTGCCTAGGAAACTATTCCCCTGAAACACAGGGCAAGAGAAACAGATTCGCGCAGAGGCACCTCTTGCACCAGCTCTAGTGTCACGAAGCTAGCCTTCCCCCGGCACGGGTGCGTGGAGCCCTGAGGTCCAGACTCTTCCTTCGAAAGCAGAAATCTGGGCAGATACCGTGGCTTAAGCTTCCACCGGTCACTGGGTTAGAGGGCGCGCTCTACTGTGTCCTGTGGCTGAGAGCTCTGGGAACGGCCTCCCTAAAGCCCAAACAAGCGAGCTAGAGCCCGGGGCCGAAGACACGCCTCTTGGCTCGGCTCTTGTTGCGGGGCACAGGACCGTTGCCCCGTGTGCGAGTGCAGGCCGCAAAACCAGCCCCTGACTGGCAGGAACCACACTGGAGAGCATCCTGGCTACAGCCGGGACAGCCGTTGCTGAGGGTGAAAGCATTCTGCCGTGTGCCTGCGGCTGTGCGCTGCCACTACTCCCAGCCCATTTTCGGAGTGAGACTCAGGCAGCGGCAGAAGGCAGAACACGGCTCCCGGTTTGGTTCGTGAAGCCGGGCCTGCGGCCCCGCTTTGGCATGCAAGTCTCATTGCTAGCGGACGAACGGGAACCAAACACAGTGTAGAGAATCCGTGCTGTAGCGGCCGCGGACCTCTCTGCAGGAGGAGGCAGTGTACGGTGTCCGGGCGCGAGAGCCTGGGGAACGGGTTCCATGCGCCAAAGCCAGGTGAGAAACAGGCCTTTGCGGAAGGCACCTCTCGGCTCAGCTCTTGCTACCCGGAGCTGCTACCTCCACACTGCTCCCCGTGGCTCGGGAACTCTCGCCGCTCAACCCTGACTTGGAAGAAAGTAGCCTGGAAAGCAGCACAGCTGTAGCTCCCGTCCCCTCTCCACTGGGCGCGGCCACCGGTTCAACCGTGCTTGTGTGCCCAGCTGGGGAGTGGGTCCCAGAGAAATTGCAGGGAGAAAGAATCAGGGGTCCAAGGCGCCTCTGGACGCAACAGCTCTTTCCTGAGGCCAGGCCGACTGGCCCTGTGTGCGTTTAGTCCGAACTGCCATCGGCCTAACGCCAAGGAACCAAACGCTAGAGGCCCCGAGCCTCCGCCACGAACGCCCTTCCTGAGCGCCCACTTCACCTGTGGGGTGTTTGTGTGCAAGCATGAGGGATGGAACCTAAACGTGACTCTGACCGAGAAATAGGCCTGTAAGGAAGGCTGCTGTCTCGACCCCTCTATTTTGTGAGGATGTTAGCACTGCTATCCCCTGTGGGCCTGCCTGTCGACCTAGGTACCTAGGTACCTAACTAAGCACTAGCAAGGAGAAGCCAGGGTGTAATGTGACCGAAACTAGCTAACAGCAGTGGAGAGGGACCGTGCTGTAGACAGCATCTCGGTTGCGGAAGGTGGCAACACTTTCAGTGTGTCTGCGTGAGGGCCTAGGGAACGATTCCCTTGAATCACAGGGCGAGAGAAACGGCTTCGCGCAGAGGCACCGCTCGCATCAGCTCTAGGATCACGAAGCTAGCCTTCCCCCGGCACGGGTGCCTGGAGCCCTGAGTTCCAGGCACCACCGTCGAAGGCAGAAATCTGGGCAGATACCGTGCCTTAAGCTCCCGCCGGTCACTGGGTTAGAGGGCGCGCTCTACTGTGTCCTGTGGCTGAGAGCTCTGGGAACGGCCTCCCTAAAGCCCAACCGTGCGAGCTAGAGCCCGGGGCCGAAGACACGCCTCTTGGCTCGGCTCTTGTTGCTGGGCCCAGGACCTTTGCCCCGTGTGCGTGTGCAGGCCCCAAAACCAGCCCCTGACTGGCAGGAACCACACTGGAGAGCATCCTGGCTCCAGCCGGGACAGCCGTTGCTGAGGGTGAAAGCATTCTGCCGTGTGCCTTCGGCCGTGCGCTGCCAGCGGTTCCCAGACCATTTTCGGAGTGAGACTCAGGCGGCGGCAGAAGGCAGAACACGGCCCCCCAGTCCGTTCGTGAAGCCGGGCCTGCGGCCCCGCTTTGGCATGCAAGTCTCATTGGTAGTGGATGAACGCGAAGCAAACAGTGTAGAGAATCCGTGCTGTAGCTGCCGCCGACATCTCTGCGGGAGGAGGCAGTGTACGGTGTCCGTGCGCGAGAACCTGGGGAACAGGTTCCACCCGCCAAAGCCAGGTGAGAAACAGGCCGTTGCGGAAGGCATCTCTCGGCTCAGCTCTTGCTACCAGGAGCTGCTGCATGCACACTGCTCCCCTTTGCTCGGGAACTCTCGCCGCTCAACCCTGACTTGGAAGAAAGCAGCCTGGAAAGCAGCACAGCTGTAGCTCCCGTCCCCTCTCCATGGGGCGCGGTCCCCTGTTCCACTGTGCTTTTGTGCCCAGCCGGGGAATGGATCCAGCGGAATTTCAAGGGAGAAAGAAGCAGGGGTCCAAGGCGCGTCTGGACGCAACACTTCTTTCCTGAGGCCAGGCCGTCTGGCCCTGTGTGCGTTTAGTCCGAACTGCCATCGGCCTAACGCCAAGGAACCAAACGTTAGAGGCCCCGAGCCTCCGCCACGAACGCCCTTCCTGAGCGCACACTTCACTTGTGGGGTGTTTGTGTGAAAGCATGAGCGATAGAACTTAAACGTGACTCTGACCGACAAACAGGCCTGTAAGGAAGGCTGCTGTCTCGACCCCTCTCTTGTGTGAGGAGGTTAGCACTGCTATCCCCTGTGGGCCTGCCTGGAGACCCAGGTACCTAAGCCCTAGCACGGAGGAGCCAGGCTGTAGAGTGACCGAACACTAGCTAACAGCAGTGGAGAGGGACCGTGCTGTAGACAGCATCACGGTTGCGGAGGGTGGCAACACTTTCAGTGTGTCTGCGTGAGGGCCTAGGAAAAGATTCCCTTGAATCACAGGGCGAGAGAAACGGCTTCGCGCAGAGGCACCGCTCGCACCAGCTCTAGTGTCACGAAGCTAGCCCTCCTCCGGCACGGGTGCGTGGAGCCCTGAATTCCAGGCACCTCCTTCTAAGGCAGAAATCTGGGCAGATACCGTGCCTCAAGCTCCCGCCGTTCACAGGGTTAGAGGGAACGCTCTACTCTGTACTGTGGCTGAGAGCTCTCGGAACGGGCTCCCTAAAGCGCACGCGAGCGAGCAAGAGCATATCTTGCAGATACCGTGCCTTTCAACAGTTGTGTTTTCATTTTCATTGGTTTCCGTGAGTTTTTTTAATTCTTCCTTAATTTCCTCTTTGACCCATTCATTCTTTAGTAGGATGCTCCCTAGCCTCCATATATTTCAGTTCTTTCCAACTTTCCTCTTGTGATTGAGTTCTAGTTTCAAAGCACTGTGGTCTGAAAATATGCAGGGAATAATCCCAATCTTTTGGTAGCCGTTGAGACTTGATTTGTGATCTAGGATGTGATCAATTCTGGAGAATGTTCCATGGGCACTAGAGAAGAATGTGTATTCCGTTGCTTTGGGATGGAATGTTCTGAATATGTCTGTGAACTCTTTTGGTCCATTGTGTCATTGAATGTCTTTATTTCCTTGTTGATCTTTTGCTTAGATGATCTGTCCACTTCAGTGAGGGCTTTACCAGAAAGTCCCTCACTATTATTTTATTGTTGTCAATGTGTTTCTTTGCTTTTGTTATTAACTGGCTTATATAATTGGCTGCTCCCACGTTAGGGGCATAGATATTTACGATTGTTAGATCTTCTTGTTGGATAGACCCTTTAAGTAGGATATAGTGTCCTTCCTCATCTCTTATTATAGTCTTTGTTTTAAAATCTAATTGGTCTGTTATAAGGTTTGCCACCCCAGCTTTCTTTTGGTGTCCATTAGCATGGTAAATGGTTTTCCACCCCCTCACTTTCATTCTGGGGGTGTGTTTGGTTCTAAACTGTGTCTCTTACAGACAGCATATCGATGAGTCTTGTTTTTTAATACAATCTGATAGCCTGTATCTTTTGATTGGGGCATTTAGCCCATTTACATTCAGGGTAACTATTGAAAGGTATGAATTTAGTGACATTGTATTGCCTGTAAGGTGACTGTGACTGTATATTGTCTGTGTTCCTTTCTGGTCTATGCTGCTTTTAGGCTCTCTCTGCTTAGGAGGACCCCTTTCAATATTTCTTGGAGGGCTGGTTTCGTGTTTGCAAATTCCTTTCGTTTTTGTTTGTCCTGGAAGCTTTTTATCTCTCCTTCAATTTTCAATAACAGCCTAGCTGGATATAGTATTCTTAGCTGCATATTCTTCTCGTTTAGTGCTCTGAAGATATCATGCCAGTCCTTTCTGGCCTGCCACGTCTCTGTGGATAGGTCTGTTGCCAGTCTAATGTTTCTACCATTGTAGGTTACATATCTCTTCTCCTGAGCTGCTTTCAGGATTTTCTCTTTGTCTCTGAGACTCATAAGTTTTACTATTAGATGTGGGGGTGTCGACCTATTTTTATTGATTTTGAGAGGGGTTCTCTGCGCTTCCTGAATTTTGATGCCTGTTTCCTTCCCCACATTAGGGAAGTTCTCTGCTATAATTTGCTCCAATATACCTTCTGCCCCTCTCTCTCTTTCTTCCTCCTCTGGGATCCCAATTATTCTAATGTTTCATCTTATCATATCGCTTATCTCTCGAATTCTGCCCTCGTGACCCAGTAGTTGTTTATCTCTTTTTCTCAGCTTCTTTATTTTTCATCATTTGGTCTTGTATCTCGCTAATTCTCTCTTCGGCCTCATTTGTCCTAGCAGTTAGTGCCCCCATTTTTTATTGCACCTCATTAATAGCCTTTTTGATTTCGACTTGGTTAGATTTTAGTTCTTTTATTTCTCCAGGAAGGGTTTCTCTAATAACCTCCATGCTTTTTTCAATCCCAGCTAGTATCTTTAAAATCATGATTCTGAACTCTAGGTCCGACATCGCACTAATGTCCATATTGAGTAGGTCCCTGGTAGATGGTACTACCTCTTGTTCTTTTTGTTGAGGTGATTTTTTTCGTCTTGTCATTTTGTCCAGAGGAGAATAGATGAATGAGAAAACAAAATGCTAACAGGATAACAACATCCCCAGAAAATATATTCTAAACAAATCAGAAAAGACCTGAGACCAGGGGAGAAGAAAGGGAAAGAAAGAAAAAAGAGAAAAAAAACCCCAAAAAGATAGAAACAGATGAAAACAGAACAAAAATAAAACAGAACATGATCATATATAATCAGGCTAGTGCAGAGATCAGTGCCACACACTAGATTTTGGGTGTATTTTGGTCTATTAGAAGAAAGTGCCTCCTAAAATTTTAAAGAAAGACTTATATATGTACAAAATAAGGGTTGATACAATGAAGGGATGGAATATGAATGTAAAGATGAAAATTATAAAAGATTATGTAAAAGGAATTGATAAGATAGGAAGTTGTTTGAAAAAAGAAAGAAGATTTAAAAAGAAAAGAAAAAACGGAGAGAATGCGATCAGGCAGGAGACTAGAACAAAGCCATACACTAGTGATTTAGGATATATTTTGATCTGTTATAAGAAACTGTACCTCAAAACTTTAGAGAGAACAACTTATATATATATGCGCCATAAATAAGGATAACTACCATGAAGGGACAGAATATGACTCTAAAAATGAAAAATAAAAATTCTTTAAAAGTGATTGATAAGATGCTGGTTGTAAAAGGGAAAAAGAAAAATTCAACAAAAAAGTTAAAAAAAATTAACTTTGAAAGACTAATGAATCACGGTAAAAAAGCCATGAATTCTATGTGCAGTATTCCCTTAGCACTGGGGTTCTCCCGTTCTCATTGATCGGTGAACTTGGTCTTGGCTGGCTGTTCGTGTTGATCTTCTGGGGGAGGGACGTGTTGCCATGGTTCCCAAATATCTCTTCCGGAGGCGGAATTGCCCTGCCCTTGTCGGTCGGGACTAAGTAAGCTGCTTGGGTTTGCTCTCAGATGCTTTTGTTCCCTGCAAGCTTTCCCTATGGCTTTGGAGGACGAGAGTGAAAATGGGGGCCTCCAGTCTCCGCCCCAGAGGAGCGGAGAACTCAGGGCCCCACTCCTCAGAGCGCCCCCAGAGAAAAGCAGTCAATCACTGCCGTCTCCCCAGTCTCCGGCCGTACTCCGTGCTCACCTGGCCTGTGACCGAGCGTTTCTATCTCTGGCACCTGCTCGGTGTGGAGTCTCCAAACCCAGCCGATCCCTGCGGTGCGCTCTCCTGCCGCTCCTCCTGGAGGAGGAAGGGGAGTCTCCCCGGATCTGCCACTTGTTGGGTCCCTGCTGGAGGAGCAGTGGCCTGATTGTGTCGCCGATCACAGTTTATGGCAACCCCAAGCTGAGATCCCGCGCCTCGGCTCCGTCTCTGCAGCCGGCTTCCCCGCTCCGATACCTGGGAGCTCTGGTGCACTCAGGCACCCCCGGTCGTTCTGTGACCCCCGAGGGTCCTGAGACCACATTGTCCTGCAAGGGTTCCACCCCCCACTTAGCCACTGGAGCGACGTCCCTCAGCAGAGCTAACTTCTAAAAGTTCTGATTTTGTGCTCCGCGGCTCTATCACTTGCCAGAGCGGCCGATGGAGGGCCCCTCCCCCGCCGTCTATCCTCCCGAATATCGCCTCGGATTCACTTCTCCGCACGTCCTACCTTCCAGAAAGTGGTCGCTTTTCCGTTCAGAGAGTTGTTGCTATTCTTTTCTTCGATCTCCTGTTGAGTTCGTAGGTGTTCAGAATGGTTTGATCCCTATTCATCCCAATTCCTGAGACCAGATGAAATCCAGGTCTCCTACTCTTCCGCCATCTTGCTCCGCCCGCCCCCCACATTTGTTCTTTGGATTTGTATGTGTTCCTTTCTGAATTCTCCTGGTTTTTTTCTCCTTGGGCTTTACCTTGAAGACAGAATGATTCCTGTCCTTCATCTTTGGTCATCTTTTTTCCCCCATTTTCTCATATCACATGATTATGTCTCTGCACTAGGTAGATTTTCTCCAAGTGTAACATTGCTTTCATTTTACAAATTTAGGTTACATTTTACTGATGAAAGCTTGGTATTTAAAGAAAAGTTTGGGAGAAGCCCACAGGTAACACCATTTGCCTTTTTAAAAAGCTAATTAATTGCATTTATTTATAAGCTCTAGAAATAGGCTGTCTCTTCTGCATGTACTTTTTACATTGCAGAATTTGTGTTTAATTTCATCTTGGTTAAGACAGATGAGAATATTTGCCTGAATTTGTTCTTAGTCATATTTGGATAACATCACACTGCAGCATTTTATTGCCCTCAGCTGTCTGTGATCCCGAAAACATGCGTGTGACTGAAGCCCCAAAACACCCGATCTCTGAAGAACTGGAAACACCGGTAAAAGACAGCCACCTGATCCCTACACCTCAAGCCCCCAGTATTGCCTTCCCCCTAGCCAACCCACCAGTGGCCCCACACCCTCGAGAAAAGGTTACTTTATCCTTAGTGTGATGATACACCTTTTTGATATTACTGTTACGCTGCATTAAGAATTTCCTGATACCACCAGCAAGAGTTCACAAATGTTGAAACTGCATTTCTTTGCATGCTGTTATTTCTGTATTTGATAAGTCAAAGGACTAAAAATGTCACTTAAAACCATCTACCTGATTGATAGCCTCTTTACTGTTAATTTTTTCTAAAATAAAACTCTTCCATTTCAGATTATAACAATAGAGGAAACACATGAAGACTTAAAAAAACAGTATATATTCCAGTTGTCATCTCTGAATCCTCAAGAACGTATTGATTATTGTCATCTGATTGGAAAACTAGGTACAAGTATTTTAAGTTAAAAATGTAACCTTCCTATTCTCGGGGGGCGGAGCAAGATGGCGGAGGAGTAGGAGACCTGGATTTCGTCTGGTCTCAGGAACTCAGCTGAATAGGGATCAAACCATTCTGAACACCTACGAACTCAACAGGAGATCGAAGAGGAGAGTAGCAACAACTCTCTGAACAGAGAAGCGACAACTTACTGGAAGAGTCATATTTTATCCCTTCGTAGTAGTTACCCTTATTTTTGGCAAATATATATAAGTTGTTCTCTCTTTAAAATTTTGAGATACAGTTTCTTCTAACAGATAAAAATATACCCTAAATCCCTAGTGTATGGTTCTGTTCTAGTCTCCTGTCTGATCACATTCTCTACCTTTATTCTTTTTTTTTAATCTTCTCTCTTTTTTCAAACAACTTCTTATCTTATCAAGTCCTTTTATAAAATATTTTATAATTTTTATCTTTACAGTCATCTTCTGTCCCTTCATTGTATCGACCCTTATTTTGTACATCTATGTCTTTCTTCCTTTAAAATTTTAGGAGGCACTTTTTTCTAACAGATCAAAATACGCCCAAAATCTAGTGTGTGGCACTGATCTATGCACTAGCCTGATCATATTTGATCACATTCTGCTTTTTTTGTATTGTTCTGTTTTTGTTTTTATCTTTTTTTTTTTCTCTCTCTCTTTCTTTTTTCTTTCTTTCCCTTTCTTTTCCCCTGGTTTCAGGTCTTTTCTGATTTGTATACAGTATATTTGCTGGGGACGTTGTAAACCTGTTAGCATTTTGTTCTCTCATTCATCTATTCTCCTCTGGACAAAATGACAAGTCGAAAAAAATCACCTCAGCAAAAAGAACAAGAGGTAGTACGGTCAGCCAGGGACCTACTCAATACGGACGTTAGTACGATGTCGGACCTAGAGTTCAGAATCATGACTTTAAAGATACTAGCTGGGCTTGAAGAAAGCGTGGAAGTTATTAGAGAAACCCTTTCTGGAGAAAGAAAAGAACTAAAATCTAACCAAGTCGAAATCAAAAAGGCTATTGATGAGGTGCAATCAAAAATGGGGGCACTAACTGCTAGGATAAATGAGGCAGAAGAGAGAATCAGTGATATAGAAGACCAAATGATGGAACGTAAAGAGGCTGAGAAAAAGAGGGAGAAACAACTACAGGATCACGAGGGCAGAATTCGAGAGATAAGTGATTCGATAAGACGAAACAACATTAGAATAATTGGGATCCCAGAAGAAGAAGAAAGAGAGAGAGGGGCAGAAGGTATATTGGAGCAAATAATAGCAGAGAACTTCCCTAATGTGAGGAAGGAAACAGGCATCAAAATCCAGGAGGCACAGAGAACCCCTCTCAAAATCAATAAAAATAGGTCAACACCCCGACATCTAATAGTAAAACTTACGAGTCTCACAGACAAAGAGAAAATCCTGAAAGCAGCTCGGGAGAAGAGATATGTAACCTACAAGGGTAAAAATATTAGATTGGCAACAGACCTATCCACAGAGACGTGGCAGGCCAGAAAGGACTGGCAAGATATCTTCAGAGCACTAAACGAGAAAAATATGCAGCCAAGAATACTATATCCAGCTAGGCTGTCATTGAAAACAGAAGGAGAGATAAAAAGCTTCCAGAACAAACAAAAACTAAAGGAATTTGCAAACACGAAACCAGCCCTCCAAGAAATATTGAAAGGGGTCCTCTAAGCAAAGAGAGAGCCTAAAAGCAGCAAAGATCAGAGAGGAACACAGACAACATACAGTAACAGTCACCCTACAGGCAATACAATGGCACTGAATTCATACCTTTCAATAGTTACCCTGAATGTAAATGGGCTCAATGCCCCAATCAAAAGACACAGGCTCTCAGATTGGATTAAAAAACAAGACCCATCCATATGCTGTCTGCAAGAGACTCATTTTAGACCCAAAGACACCCCCAGATTGAAAGTGAGGGGGTGGAAAACCATTTACCATGCTAATGGACACCAAAAGAAAGCTGGGGTGGCAATCCTTATATCAGACAAACTAGATTTTAAAACAAAGACTGTAATAAGAGATGAGGAAGGACACTATATCCTACTTAAAGGGTCTATCCAACAAGAAGACCTAACAATCGTAAATATCTATGCCCCGAACGTGGGAGCAGCCAATTATATAAGGCAATTAATAACAAAAGCAAAGAAACACATTGACAACAATACAATAATAGTGGGGGACTTTAACACCCCCCTGACTGAAATGGACAGATCCTCTAAGCAAAAGATCAACAAGGAAATAAAGACTTTCAATGACACACTGGACCAAATGGACTTCACAGACATATTCAGAACATTCCATCCCAAAGCAACGGAATACACATTCTTCCCTAGTGCCCATGGAACATTCTCCAGAATTGATCACATCCTAGGTCACAAATCAGGTCTCAACTGGTACCAAAAGATTGGGATCATTCCCTGCATGTTTTCAGACCACAGGGCTTTGAAACTAGAACTCAGTCACAAGAGGAAAGTCGGAAAGAACTCAAATACATGGAGGCTAAAGAGCATCCTACTAAAGAATGAATGGGTCAACCAGGAAATTAAAGAAGAATTAAAAAAATTCATGGAAACCAATGAAAATGAAAACACAACTGTCCAAAATCTTTGGGATACAGCAAAGGCAGTCCTGAGAGGAAAGTATATAGCAATACAAGCCTTTCTCAAGAAACAAGAAAGGTCTCAAATACACAATCTAACCCTACACCTAAAGGAGCTGGGGAAAGAACAGCAAATAAAGCCTAAACCCAGCAGGAGAAGAGAAATAATAAAGATCACAGCAGAAATCAATGAAATAGAAACCAAAAGAACAGTAGAACAGATCAACGAAACTAGGAGCTGGTTCTTTGAAAGAATTAACAAGATTGATAAACCCCTGGCCAGACTGATCAAAAAGAAAAGAGAAATGTCCCAAATCAACAAAATCATGAATGAAAGAGGAGAGATCACAACCAACACCAAAGAAATAAAAACAATTATAAGAACACATTATGAGCAACTCTATGCCAGCAAATTAGATAACCTGGAAGAAATGGGTGCATTCCTAGAGATGTATCAACTACCAAAACTGAACCAGGAAGAAATAGAAAACCTGAATAGACCTATAACCACTAAGGAAATTGAAGCAGTCATCAAAAATCTCCCAAGAAACAAAAGCCCAGGGCCAGATGGCTTCCCAGGGGAATTCTATCAGACATTTAAAGAAGACTTAATACCTATTCTCCTGAAACTGTTCCAAAAAATAGAAATGGAAGGAAAACTGCCAAACTCATTTTATGAGGCCACCATTACCTTGATCCCAAAACCAGACAAAGATCCCATCAAAAAGGAGAATTACAGACCAATATCCTTGATGAACATGGATGCAAAAATTCTCACCAAAATACTAGCCAATAGGATCCAACAGTACATTAAAAGGATTATTCACCACGACCAAGTGGGATTTATCCCTGGGCTGCAAGGCTGGTTCAACATCCGCAAATCAATCAACGTGATACAATACATTAACAAAAGAAAGAACAAGAATCATATGATTCTCTCAATAGATGCAGAAAAAGCATTTGACAAAGTACAGCATCCTTTCTTGATCAAAACTCTTCAAAGTATAGGGATAGAGGGTACATACCTCAATATCATAAAAGCCATCTACGAAAAACCTACAGCGAATATCATTCTCAATGGGGAAAAGCTGAGAGCTTTTCCCCTAAGGTCAGGAACGCGGCAGGGATGTCCACTCTCACCACTGCTATTCAACATAGTATTAGAAGTCCTAGCCACAGCAATCAGACAACAAAAAGAAATCAAAGGCATCCAAATCGGCAAAGAGGAAGTCAAACTCTCACTCTTTGCAGATGATATGATACTGTATGTGGAAAACCCAAAAGACTCCACCCCAAAACTGCTAGAACTCACACAGGAATTCAGTCACGTAGCAGGCTATAAAATCAATGCACAGAAATCAGTGGCATTCCTATACACCAACAACAAGACAGAAGAGAGACAAATCAAGGAGTCGATCCCATTCACAATTGCACCCAAAAGCATAAGATACCTAGGAATAAGTTTAACCAAAGAGGCAAAGGATCTGTACTCAGAAAACTATAAAATACTCATGAAAGAAATTGAAGAAGACACAAAGAAATGGAAAAACGTTCCATGCTCATGGATTGGAAGAACCAACATTGTGAAGATGTCAATGCTACCTAGAGCAATCTACACATTCAATGCAATCCCCATCAAAATACCATCCATTTTTTTCAAAGAAATGGAACAAATAATCCTAAAATTTGTATGGAACCAGAAGAGACCCCGAATAGCCAGAGGAATCTTGAAAAAGAAAAGCAAAGCTGGCGGCATCACAATTCCGGACTTCCAGCTCTATTACAAAGCTGTCATCATCAAGACAGTATGGTACTGGCACAAAAACAGACACATAGATCAATGGAACAGAATCGAGAGCCCAGAAATGGACCCTCAACTCTATGGTCAACTTATCTTTGACAAAGCAGGAAAGAATGTCCAGTGGAAAAAAGACAGTCTCTTCAACAAATGGTGTTGGGAAAATTGGACAGCCACATGCAGAAGAATGAAACTGGATCATTTCCTTACACCACACACAAAAATAGACTCCAAATGGTTGAAAGACCTAATCGTGAGACAGGAGTCCATCCAAATCCTAAAGGAGAACACAGGTAGCAACCTCTTCGACCTCAGCCGCAGCAACTTCTTCCTAGAAACATCACCAAAGGCACAGGAAGCCAGGGCAAAAATGAACTATTGGGATTTCATCAAGATAAAAAGCTTTTGCACAGCAAAAGAAACAGTCCACAAAACCAAAAGACAACCGACAGAATGGGAGAAAATATTTGCAAATGACATATCAGATAAAGGGCTAGTGTCCAAAATCTATAAAGAACTTATCAAACTCAACAACCAAAGAACAAATAATCCAATCAAGAAATGGGCAGAAGACATGAACAGACATTTTTCCAAAGAAGACATCCAAATGGCCAACAGGCACATGAAAAAGTGCTCCACATCGCTCGGCATCAGGGAAATCCAAATCAAAACCTCAATGAGATACCACCTCACACCCGTCAGAATGGCTAAAATTAACAAGTCAGGGAACGACAGATGTTGGCGGGGATGTGGAGAAAGGGGAACCCTCCTACACTGTTGGTGGGAATGCAAGCTGGTGCAACCCCTCTGGAAAACAGTATGGAGGTTCCTCAAACAGTTGAAATTAGAGCTACCGTTCGATCCAACAATCGCACTACTGGGTATTTACCCCAAAGATACAAATGTAGGGACCCGAAGGGGTACGTGCACCCCAATGTTTATAGCAGCAATGTCCACAATAGCCAAACTGTGGAAAGAGCCAAGATGTCCATCGACAGATGAATGGCTAAAGAAGAAGTGGTATATATACACAATGGAATATTATGCAGCCATCAAAAGGAATGAGATCTTGCCATTTGCAACGACGTGGATGGAACTGGAGGGTGTTATGCTGAGTGAAATAAGCCAATCAGAGAAAGACATGTATCATATGACCTCACTGATATGAGGAATTCTTAATCTCAGGAACAAACTGAGGGTTGCTGGAGTGGTCGGGGGTGGGAGGGATGGGGTGGCTGGGTGATGGACATTGGGGAAGATATGTGCTACGGTGAGCGCTGTGAGTTGTGTAAGACTGTTGAATCACAGATCTGTACTTCTGAAACAAATAACGCAACATATGTTAAGAAAAAAGAAAAAGAAGAAGATGGCAGGAGAGGAAGAATGAAGGGGAGTAAGTCAGAGGGGGAGACGAACCAGGAGAGATGACGGACTCTGAAAAACAAACTGAGGTTTCTGGAGGGGAGGAGGGTGGGGGGATGGGTTAGCCTGGTGATGGGTATTGAGGAGGGCACGTTCTGCATGGAGCACTGGGTGTTATGAACAAACAATGAATCATGGAACAGTACACCAAAACAAATTATGTAATATATGGTGATTAACATAACAATAAAAAATGAAAAAAAAAATGTAACCTTCCTTGGAAGTCAGTGTAGTTGATATCATTTGTAAGATGTACAAATTGAGAGAAAAAAGATGGGTGGGGCACCTGGCTGGCTCAGGTGGTAGAACACGCGATTCTTGATCTTGGGTTCATGAGTTTGGGTGTGAAGCCTACTTAAAAGATGGGTAACTTGTCTTAGGCAGTATGTATTGACTCAGCATTAGAACTTTGACTTTATATAGGTCTAAATCTAAAGTCACTGGGTCATAGGATTTAAACATTTAAAGATTTAAATTGAAACCAACCATTAAAATGATTTAAGAATCCCTTGTGCTGCCTTGGGCTTTTGTTCACTGATGAAATCATTGAAATTATAGACTTAAAATAAAACTACATTTTTGTAAAGTTGAAGGCACAGTAATACCCAGAGAGGAGCTCCTCCTTATGTAACATTCTTATTCCATTATTATCAGACTCTCCACCTGACATCATTCTGGAAGCAGCATACTAGACAGGTAACCTGGTGCTCTAAGCAGTACCGTCCAGTAGAAAGATAGCAAAAGCCACATGTTAAATTTTAAACTTAGTAGTAGCCACATTTTAAAAAGGAAAAAAAAAATCGAGTGAAATTAATAAAGCATATATTTTATTTAACCTATACACAAAGTGTTATATTCAACATGTAATTAATATAAAATATCAATGAGATTTTACCCTTTTTTTTTTTCCTTACTAAGTTTTTGAAATCTCGGGTATATTTTGCACTTCTAGCACATCTCAATTTGGTCTGGCTGTGTTTCAGGTGTCTGATAGTCACATGTGGCTAGTGGCTACTGTATTGGACAAAGTAGCTCTATAGAGTTAGGGAAAGTATAGGAAGAGAACTCAGTCTGACAGCTTCATATAGAGGAAAACTTAAATAACGGTTATTTTTAATGACGGCCCTGAGTCAAGAAAAGATTAAATGTAACTTAGTGCTGTCCTTTTAAGAATGTGGAAAGCCATGATTTTTTTTTTTAAAGATTTCTGTCAAATACAGTCATACAGTTGAGAAGCTGTGTTTCTTGGAAACTGGACTCAATGTGGAACACTGTTTCCTGGTCACCCAATAAGTTAGAGTTAGAAATCAAAATTGTTCAACTTTACCTAGAGCTTTCAGAACAGAAGAAGCTGCTTCATGTGTCTGTCTCCTATATTTTGTTCCATCTCTGTAAACTCTGGACAAGAGTAATATCAACTAGCAGAAGACAGAAGAGAGGCAGATGAGGACAGACTGTGCTGGAACTGAGTCTGAATAGAAAGTTTTTGATAGTAAAATGCAAAGAGACCCTTCATTTTATAAATGAAGCAACTGTGGCCAACTGATTCACATAAATAGTCTATTATGTTGTCTGGATTACAGAATAAATCTGTTAAATAGAATTAGATCCCAATACAATAGGGAATTTTCACCTTCTTGTTCTTTTGTCACTCCGATCCTGGGTGAGTTACTCTGTACTTGTGTCATCATGGGTAGATTACAGATAATACTAGTAATCTACCTTCATAGAGTTGTGAGGATTAAATGAGTTAATCCGGAGCACTTCCAACAGTCTCTGGTGTATACTATGTGCTCAAACAGTTGCCTCTCTTAGTCATCTGTAGAGCATGAATAGAGTTCAAATGTTTCATTGAATTCTTACAAAGTCTTTAATACAACTCTTTCTAACCCATAATCAGGTTAACTTCTAAAGTATAAATCAAAAATCAATCAATAAAAGCCATGCTTTACATAAGTTTATGCCTTCTTTCCTCAAAGTCAGGCATCGTACAGCTGTATCTGAGAAGAGGGTTCAGCTTCCACCCGCTGCTTCATCTCTATTTCCCTAGCGTGTGTGTTTTCCTTCTAAGCTTCTGCGTTGGGCTGCTGACCTTATTTCCACTCAAAAAATTTTCCTCTGCTTTTAGTCTGTAGGAGCCCCTTTTTGACTTCCATCTCCTTGATTACCCATTTTCAATGCTTGGAAATTGCAAAAGTAGTTGAGACTTAAGAAATATACTAACAGTAGTAAATGGCATCTATTTATATTCTGTTTTTATATCTTAATTGTAACAAACCAAGTGCAGACAAACAGGAAAGTTTGCATAAGGATTTAGTATTGAAATAGGAAAGAATTTTTGTTAATTAATTTAGATCTGATAATAGCATTAGGGCTGTATAAGAAAATTACCATGTATTTTAGAGATGCATACTGAATGGATAGGGGTAGAGTCACAGGATGTCTAGAACTTTTTTTTTTTAAGATTTTATTTATTTATTTGCCAGAGAGACAGTGAGAGAAGGAACACAAGCAGGGGGAGTGGGAGAGGGAGAGGGAGAAACAGGCTTCCTGCAGAGCAGAGAGCCTGATTATGGGGCTCGATCCCAGGACCTTGAGATCATGACCTGAACCGAAGGCAGATGCCCAACAACCGAGCCACCCAGGCGCCCTGGAACTTACTTTAAAATAGTTAAGCCCAAAGGGGGTATACTGAAATAAGGATGGCAAAATTTTGATAATTTAAGAATCAGTATGTTGGATTTCATTTTACTATTTTTCTATTTTAAATTTTCATTAAAAATATGGGGCGGGGGGGCACCTGGGTGGCTCAGCTGGTTAAGCGTCTGCCTTCGGCTCAGGTCATGATCCCGGGGTCCTGGGATCAAGTCCCACATCAGGCTCCCAGCTCAGCAGGGAGCCTGCTTCTCCCCCTGACCTTCTCCCCTCTCATGCTGTTTCTCTCTCTCTCTCAAATAAATAATTAAAATCTTTAAAAAAAAATTATGGGGGGCATGCCTGGGTGGCTCAGTTGGTTGGGCATCTGCCTTTGGCTCACATAATGATCCCAGGGGCCTGGGATCGAGTCCTGCATCGGGCTCCCTGCTCAGCGGGGAGTCTGCTTCTCCCTCTGCTGCCGCCCCCCCCCCCCGCGCTTGTGCTCTCTGTCTCTACCTACCTCTGACAAATAAAATATTTAATAAAAATAAAGTAAAAATATTATAGGGGTTAAGTGGCTGACTTTGGCCCAGGTCATGATCCCAGGGTCCTGCTTCTCCCTCTCCCTCTGCCTGCCGCTCCCCCTGCTTGTGCTCGCTGTCAAATCATCTTTAAAAAATACATATTTCTTATTTTATTTTATTATGTTAGTAAAAAAATATTTTAAAAAATGTATGTGAAGTAAAATAATTGTCAGTCAAGGTTTTTCAGTTTATTTGGTGCATTTTATTTATAAATAATTTCTATGCAGAGTTGACATGTCTTTCCTAGGAAGAAGTTAAGAATTCCAATCACGTATCAATTTTTCTCTACTTTAGGTGGATTAGTAATAGAGAAACAGTGCTTTGATCCCAATTGTACACACATTGTTGTGGGACATCCACTTCGAAACGAGAAGTATTTAGCCTCAGTGGCAGCTGGGAAATGGGTGCTTCATCGCTCCTACGTGGAAGCATGCCGGACTGCTGGACACTTCGTGCTGGTATGTATTCAAACTAACATGAAGAATCATTTTTCGTTAAAAGTAATTGTCCTAATTGATTCTAGTATCTACACTAACCATTCATATAATTGAAATAACCAAATATGACCAATTAGATTATACCAATTTTACAAGGTCCAGATTAACAGAGCAAAAAAATTTAGAGATCACAGACCCAGATTCTCAGTTATATGAGTTTTATTTAATTTTAATCTGGGCTTTTTTTTCCCCCTCTTTGGAATAACATTAGAAAACTTCAGGATTACTTCATTGTAAACTTTTTATCCTTACTGCCAGCCCATTAAATATTAAATTGTTTGGGGACGTGTGGGTGGCTCAGTCAGTTAAGCATCTGCCTTTGGTTCAGGTCATGATCGCAGGGTACCGGGATCAAGTCCCGCATTGGCTCCTTGTTCGGTGGGGAGCGTGCTTCTCCCTCAGCCCCTCCCCCCTGCTCATGCTCACACTCAGCTCGCTCTCCCTCTGACAAAATCTTTTTAAAAAAGAACATTTTTTTTTAAATATTGTCTGAAATATTTTGGTCCCTAACTAACCATCACAGTAATATCTATCATGTAGTTTTTGAAGTTTTCAATCAAGATCCCTTAGGGATATGATTTCTTTGGACAGGTAATCAAGGTGTTAACACATACCTCCACTGAGAACATGTCCTTCTGTGAAGTTCATCTTAAAATGGATGAAGCCCAATAATCTATATATTACCAATTACTAAGGTGTAGTTACCTGTATTTCTTAGAAACGTATGCAGTATTTTTCTGATTTCTAATTAAAAGCCAGATATACTTGACCCTCCTATGAAGCCAAATTAATGTACATTTCTTTCCTCTATGTTCATAAACTGATGCTTATTTAGTGCTCTGTATTTATAACAACTGAATGTATAGCTTTTAACTCTTAAATGATCGTGGACTCCTTGAGGACATATTGTAGGACCAGATCCAAAGTTTATTCTACTAATTGTCTAGGAAGAAGACTATGAATGGGGAAGTAGTTCCATACTCGATGTTTTGACTGGAATCAATGTTCAGCAACGAAGACTAGCACTTGCAGCAATGAGATGGAGGAAAAAACTCCAGCAAAGACAAGAATCAGGCATCGTTGAGGTATTAACATATATATGGTGATATGAACGGCATTCAGTGTCATGACTATTACAGATTTTAATTTTAAGAGAATATGCTTATTAACAAAATAATAATTCTACTTGTCTTTTATGCTTTGTTGATATACTTAGTTTGGGCATTCTAAATTGGGCTTAATGTTAATTCCTAATTTTAATTATGATTACAAGGAAGATATATATAATGTTGATGGCTCTATTAAAAATATATGTGTAAATGGGGTGCCTGGGTGGCTCAGGCAGTTAGGCATCCAATTCTTGATTTTAACTCAGGTCATGATCTTAGGGTGATGAGATCAAGCCCTGCCATCGGACTCCTCGCTCAGCCTGGAGTTTGCTGGAGATTCTCTCCCTCTTCCTCTGCCTCTCTCCCCACTGTGCATGTGCACACTAGTGCACATACTGTCTCTTAAATACATAAATCTTTTATTATTATTATTTTTTTAAGATTTTGTTTATTTGACAGAGAGAGACACAGCCAGAGAGGGAACACAAGCAGGGGGAGTGGGAGGGAGAAGCAGACTCCCCGCTGAGCAGGGAGCCCAATGCGGGGCTCGATCCCAGGACACTGAGATCATGAGCTGAGCCGAAGGCAGATGCCTAACGACTGAGCCACCCAGGCACTCCCATAAGTCTTTTTTTTTTTAAAAGTAAAAAGACATAAAAATAATTTAAATATATGTGTAAAATGTGACCCATACTGTATTTCTTCCAAAGACTCTTCAGCATCTACCTTCAAGGGTTCTTAACATGGGATCCACAGACTCTCCCAAAGGAGTTGTAGATCACATTCAGGAAGGCTGTTTATACACTTTGGATGGGGCAGGGAATACATCCTTATTTTTACTAACCTCCAATTGAAAACATTTCCTTTTATTATAGAAGTCTAGGTAAAAATCACAGCACTATTAATAGTACTTGTGATTTTACCCCAACAGAAATAAGATATCTTTGCTTTGCATTATAATTCCAAGTATCTTGAGATACTGCTTATGTTCAATTTTTTTTCATTGAAATATAGTTGATGCACAGTGTTACATTAGTTTCAGGTATGTAACAGATTTGACAACAATTCATTATGCTCACCACAAGTGTAGCTACCATCTGTCTTTATACTTCAAAATTATAATAATCTATCCAGCCACCACTATTTATTTAATTCATTAATATAGAAGCACATCTGTCACAAATTTGTAAATATTTTATTTTTAATAAAATGGGTTTTTTTGTAATCCTTTACACTTTATGTTAAAACCAGTATTTTAAAACATTATTAATATAGCACAGAAATTACATTTCAATAAAGCTGTTTCTTTAAAAGAATTATTTAGAGAACAGATCCATAGGTTTCACTGGACTGTCAAAGGGGTCCATGGCTCACATAAAGGTTAGAAACCCAAGTTTTAAATAATCTTGTGCGATGTATTCTGAGTTCTCTCCTGTGTCCAAGCCCTTGTTAGCCTTAATTCCCTTCTTTTAGAGTAATTCCACTGGCTTTTGTTGTTATTCCCTAGTGAAATGTTTTATATTTCTAATTCACAAACATTTTCAAGAGAAATATAAGGAGGGCTTCATCTAATTTGAGAAGTTGTGCATTAAGTTCTACCCTGGATTAATTATAAGAAAAAATACAAGAAAAGGCTAAACAAAAGTCAAGTTGCTTTGTTTTCATGTTATTCATTAAAACATTTTCCTTCATTCTTCAAGTATTTATTGATGACCTACTGTGTGCCAAACACCATGGTTGTGTGTTTTCAGAATATTCTGACCAGAGACAATTACCACTGTGGCACTTGGTAAAGGTTATAAGATTATTTGTTGACATAAAACTAAATTTACAGATAAAATAATGTATTATTTGCATTTATTTCCCAAATAATTTCAACACTGATTATATTTTCATTTGTAGGGGGCATTTAGTGGGTGGAAAGTTATCTTATATGTTGACCAATCCCGAGAAGCAGGATTCAAACGCCTTCTTCAGTCAGGAGGAGCAAAGGTTTGTATTCAGTCAATTTACAGAATTTTTTACACAAATTATTTTTCAAACAAGGTTGCTATGATCAGTTCTTAATTTTCGGTACTTGGTGAGATGACAATCCTTAAGTACAGATGATACAGTTGAACTACTCTGGGAAACTGATAGCTTCTTATTTCTTATTTTTTCTTTAGGTACTACCTGGTCATTCTGTACCTTTATTTAAAGAAGCCACACATCTCTTTTCTGACTTCAATAAACTGAAACCAGATGACTCAGGGGTTAATATAGCAGAAGCTGCCACCCAAAATGTGTACTGCTTGAAAACAGAGTACATTGCTGATTATCTGATGCAGGTTTGTAAGATTTTGTCCTTGATCTCCTCATCACCAGAGATAGGCTTATATATATAGGGATGTGACCACACAGCAAAACCCTTGGCTTGTTTATTAATAGCATGTTTGGCTCCAGTTCGCTTTCATTTCATTCAGTTTCATTCTACTTTCTATAATAATGAGTACATATGTAAACATTTAGCTTGGAGTTAAATGAAGCAGGTATAAAAATCTAAGTACCTCTGGGCGCCTGGGTGGCTCAGATGGTTAAGTGACTGCCTTCGGCTCAGGTCATGATCCTGGAGTCCCGGGATCGAGTCCCACATCGGGCTCCCTGCTCAGCAGGGAGTCTGCTTCTCCCTCTGACCCTCCCCCGTCTCATGCTCTCTCTCTCTTTATCTCCTTCTCTCTCTCAAATAAATAAAATCTTAAAAAAAAATTAAAAAAAATCTAAGTACCTCTAAAAGTTTTAAAAGTGCCCTCTATAATGTTGGAATATTGCTGTTCACAAATAGCCTAAGTTTTGATTTGAATGAGCAAAGAAAAATCTTTCTGATGCCAGAACACCTAAAATGCCATCAGGAATCAGCAAGGTAGGATACATGATAATAAATGTCTCACTCCAAAGGATTTCAAACATAATGGTATAGAAATAAGGGGAAGCCAAAACTTAGCCTGCTGTGTAATTTTTACTGTTTGTGTTTGGGAGTTGCTCAGGATATATAGAAAGAATGGCTAAAACATAAACAATAAAACCTTTGTCATAAAGCGGTGGGATGTACTGATTGGAATTGGTAAGCCAATACTAACTCCTAGAAACACCTAAATCACTTTTTTTAAAAACTCAAGTTTTTTTGTTCCCTGCTTTTCTCAGGGTTGTATTGTGTGTCAGACACTAGATTTCTGGAGGAATGCAGTGGGGGGAGTGGGCTGCTCTGTATTTCTACATCTGAGCTCATTATTTCCTACCTAGCTCTCAGAAGTAGATAAAACAGAATACTTCTGTGGGGGCAAAGCAGTAGACTAGGGAAGGGAGAGTAGTGACTTCATGTTCAAGTTCATGGTCAAGATAAGCCAAGCACAAGTAAGGCTCTTGAGATAGGCCCACCCCAGTGTTCTGACCTCAGGTTAAATGCTGAGGGGGGGGCGGGGGGGAGCATTAATTAAAAAGCTGGGTGCAGTGGCTGCAGGGATCTTGGTGATGAAAGCCTTCAACATGTCCTTAGCCATACTGTTCCAATCTGGATGGTCACCGTCTACTTCTACAAACTGGTGTCATCCCAGGATCTCCATTCATCATCCTTTCTCTTCTCTGTTGGATCTCCTGTTTCTATATCCCATGTCATCCTGATCTGCTCTCATCTGGTTGAAGGTGTTCTTATAGTAACTTCTTGAGAAAGCACATGGGAGATAAACTGAGATTTTCTTTGTGTGAAAATTCTTTTTTTCTGTGATTGCATTTCTTTTATCGTTTAGATGGGCATCAAATTCTAGGTTGGAACCTATTTTCTCCTTAGACTTTTGATTGCTTATCTCCTTGCTTCTAGTGTTGCTGTTGAGTAGTTAAAGCCATTTTGATTCATAATCTGTTATATGTAACTAATCTAGTAGGAAGCTCTTTTTGTCCCTAGTTTTCTGAAATTTCAAAATGATAGGCTATCATGAGGGTCTCTTTTTATTATACTGCACATGGTAGGCCTCTTCTGGTTTGGTAACTTGTGTCTTTCAGTTCTGGGAAATCTTGAATTATTTCAATGATGATTTTTTTTCCCTCCACTTTCTGTTCTCTCTAGTACTTCTGCTACTTGTATATTGGATCTTCTTATTTCACCACTATTTTTATAATCTTCACTTTTTGAGAGGTTCCCTCAGTTCAGTCTTCTCCTTTTATCAGCTCTTCATTTTGCGATCATGTTTTTAATAATCAGGACCTTTTTAAAAGTTTTTTGAATTTACATTTTAATTTTTTAATATCTTTTTTGCTTCATAGATGTAATACCTTCTACTGGATCTCAGAGGATTTATTGATTTTTTTTTAACTTATTTCGGTATATTCTCTATCCACTAAACTGCATTTTCCTCTTTGTTTGGGTCTTTGTCTAAGCTGATTGGAAGTACTGAGCACACAGTTGGGTCTTGGCAGTTTTGATCCGGATGCAATAGTCTTTGTGGTCTAATTGTTGGGGACTGTCGTCTGGGTTCATACTTGCATATACTTCTTGAATTGTTTCAATTGCTCCAAAGAGGAATCTTCCAGTCTGCCTGAAGGAAGAATCTGGCCACCTTTTTTTTTTTTTGAGATACAATGACATATGACATTAATTTCAGATGTTCAGCATAAGAGTTGTATGTATTCATGACTATATATGCAAAATTATCACCATACATAATGAGATTTTCTTTCTTATGATAAGAACTCCCAAGATTGAGTCTCTTCCAACTTTCAAATATACCATACAATATTAACAACTACAGTCACCATGTTGTATATTACATCCTCAGGGCTTATTTTATAACTGTAAGTTTGTACCTCTTGTTCACCCTTACCCATTTCCCCCAGCCCTCACACCCTGCATCTAGCAACCCCCAGTCAGTTCTTTGTATCTATCTCATTTGGGTTTTTTTTTATTTTTTTATTTTTTTAAGATTTTATTTATTTATTTGACAGAGAGCACACGAGCAGGGGGAGTGCAAGAGGGAGAAGCAGGCTCCTTACTGAGCAGGGAGCCCGATGCGGCAGTCAATCCCAGGATCCTGGGATCATGACCTGAGCCGAAGGCAGATGCTTAACTGACTGAGCCACCCAGGCACCCGTTTTTTATATTAGGTTCCACTTGTAAGTGAAATCATCTAGTATTTGTCTTTTTCTGACTTATTTCACTTTGCATCATGCCATCAAGGTCCATCCATGTTGCTGCAGTTGGCAGGGTTTCCTTGGCTGAAATATTTTTTTATGGCTGATTAATCCATTGTGTGTGTGTGTGTGAATTTTCTTTATCCATCTGTCAGTGGACACTCAGGTTTTCATATCTTAGCTATGGTAAATAATGCTGCAGTGAACATAGGAGAGCAGATATCTTTTTGAATTAATGTTTTTATTTCTTTTGGATAAATACATAGAGGTTGGAACTGTTGAATCATAAGGTAGTTCCTTTTTTTTAAGATTGTATTTAACACAGTGTTATTAGTTTCAGGTGTGCAATATAATGATTCAACAATTGCTCAGTGCTCATCGAACTAAGTGTACTCTTAAGGTAGTTATATTTTTAATTTTTTGAGGAAAAAAAAATAATGGCTGCATCAGTTTACATTCCCACCAGAAGTACACAAGAGTTCTCGTTTCTCCATATCCTCATCAACACTTGTCTTTTTGATAACAGCTATTCTAACATGTGTTAGGTAATATCTTGTTATGATTTTGATTTGCGTTTCTTTGATGATTAGTGACGTTGAGCACCTTTTCGTATACCTGTTGACCATCTGTGTCTTTGGGGAAATGTCTATTCAGATCTCTGCCCATTTTTTAATCACATGGTTTGGGATATTAACCCCTATCCGATAGATGATTTGCAAATATTTTCTCCCTTTCTTAGGTTGCCTTTCCTTTTGCTGATGGTGTCCTTTACTATGCATGAGCTTTTTAATTTGATGTCTCCCCACATGTTAATTTTTGCTTGTGTTTCTTTTCATTTTGGTGTGAAATCCAAAAAATTTTTACCAAGACCAATGTCAGAGAGCTCATGACGTATATTTTCTTTTAGTTTTATAGTTTCATGTCTTTCATCCGAATCTTTAATCCATTTTGAGTTTATTTTTGTGTATGGTATAAGATAGTGGTCCTGTTTCAGTCTTTTGCATGTAGCTGTCTAGTTTTTCCAACACCATTTATTGAAGAAACTGTCCTTTTCCTTTTGTATGTTCTTGGCTCCTTTGTAATTGATCGAGTATGCCTGGGTTTATTTCAGGGTTTTCTGTTCTGTTCTCTTGATCTGTGTGTCTGTGTATGTGGTAGTACCATACTGTTTGGTTACCATAGTTTTGTAATACAGTTTAAAATCAGGGAGCATGATGCCTCCAGCTTTGTTCTCCTTTCTCAAGATTGCTTTGGCTAGGGGCGCCTGAGTGGCTCAGTCATTAAGCGTCTGCCTTCGGCTCAGGTCATGATCCCAGGGTCCTGGGATCGAGCCCCGCATCAGGCTCCCTGCTCCACGGGAAGCCTGCTTCTCCCTTTCCCGCTCCCTCTGCTTGTGTTCCCTCTCTCGCTGTGTCTCTCTGTCAAAAAATAAATAACTCTTAAAAAAAAAAAAAGATTGCTTTGGCTATTTGGAGTCTTTGTGATTCCATACAAACTTCAGGATTGTTAGTTCTATTTCTAGAAAAAATGCCATTGAAATTTTGATAGGGATTGCATTGAATCTGTGGGTTGCTTTGGGTAGTGTGGACATTTTAATAGTGTTAATTTTTCCAGTCCATGAGCATGGAATATCTTTCCATTTATTTGTGTCATCTTCTATTTCATCAGTGTTGCCTAGTTTTCTTTTTTTTAAGATTTTATTTATTTGACAGAGAGAGAAATAGCAAGAACAGGAACACAAGCAGGGGGAGTGGGAGAGGGAGAAGCAGGCTTCCCGCCGAGCAGGCAGCCCAATGCAAGGCTCAATCCCAGGACCTGAGCCGAAGGTAGACGCTTAAGACTGAGCCACCGAGGCGCCCCAATGTTGTCTAGTTTTCAATGTACAAGTCTTTTATCTCCTTGATTAAATTTGTCCCTATTTTATTCTTGATGCAATTGTAAATGGAATTTTCCTTTATATTTGAAATGGCTTTCTTTTAAAAAGGGTATCGTTGGGTTTTTTTTATTCTTTAGACTGTTTAGTCCATCGTGTAATTATTGATATGATTGGATTTAGGGTTTTTTTTTTTTTTTGCAGTTTTCAATTTGTCTTTGTTCCTGTGTTCTTTCTTTCTTGCCTTTTTTGTTGGAGGCAGGGTGTGTTTTGCTCTATGGATTATAATATACTTAACTTTTTATAGTCTAGCTAAAATGATATTGTGCCACTTCACATGGAATGTAGAAATCTTACACTCATATAGGTTCCTTTACTTCCCCTATCCTTTAAACCAGGGGCCAATAAACTGTAGCCCACAGGCCAAACCCTCTCCACTGCCTGTGTTACAAAGTTTTACTGGAACACAGCTCCATTCACTCATTTACATGTTCTCTCTTCTGCTTTTGCAGTGCAACACTGGGCTGAGTAATTGCAACAGAGACCATCTCTCCCACACAGCCTGAAATATTTAGTGTCCGGTCCTTCAACGTAAAGCAGGGGCCAGCAAACTTTCTGTAGACTTGTATATTTTCCCTTGTCTCTTACAGCTCCACAGAACAGTGTTCTGCCATAAAGCAAAACTTGCTTAAACGGTCCTATGTATTTTGAGGAAATTAAAAGGAAAAATACAGTCTTATATTTATCCTATCTGGTATCAGTTTTCCTTCAGCCCAAAACTTTGATTTGTAGTATAAGTCTGATGGGACCAATTCTAGTTTTCTTTTATTTGAGAGTGTCTATTTTACCATTATGCCTGAAGGATCTTTTTGTAGGGCATAGGATTTAGGGTTGATAGTGTTTTTTACTAACGACTCCACTTTCTGCTGGCCTCCGTTATTTCTGAGAAGTCAGTGGTAATTTGATTTCTTCTCCTGTATGCAGTGCAGTGTCTCATTTTTTCTTCTGGCTGTTTCATCTTTGATTTTCACCATTTATGATACTTCCAGGTGTAGTTTCTTTATATTAATCCTGCTTTTTCTGCAGAGCTTCTTCAATCTGTAAATTTCTCTCTTTCACCAAACTTGAGAAATTTTGACAATTACTTCTCCATTCTTTCCTGTCTATATGGGAATTTAATCACTCGTACCTTTTGATATTGTCCCACAGGTCCCTCCCTCAGGTCCTTCAGGCCATATTTACTTTCTGTGTTTTCTGATTGACTAATTCCTATTTATTACTTCACTGATTTTTTTTCCTGTTATTTTCATTCTAAAGGCTCTTACAGGAGATTTTCTTATTTAGATATTAAATTTTTTTATATCTAGAATCAGCTCTTTTTTATAGTTTCTATTTTTCTACTTTTTCATTTCACTCATTTCAAGGATAAGAGCTGCTTTGGTATCATTGTCTACTATTTCCAACATCGGGGTCATGAGCAAGACTGCTTTTATTTTGAGGTAATCGGTAGCTTTACATGCAATTGTAAGAAATAATAGTTTCCCCCAGGGGATGATATCTTGCAACAATATAAGACAGTATTACAGCCAGGATATTGACCTGATGCAATCCAAACTTATTCCGATTTCCCCACTTTTTTTTAAGATTTTATTTATTTGAGAGAGAGAGAATGAGAGAGAGCACGAGGGGGAAGAGGGTCAGAGGGAGAAGCAGACTCCCTGCTGAGCAGGAAGCCCGATGTGGGACTCGATCCCAGGACTCTGGGATCATGACCTGAGCCGAAGGCAGTCGCCTAACCAACTGAGCCACCCAGGCGCCCCCAATTTCCCCACTTCTGCTTCATGTGTCTGCCACCACAGTCAAGATACAGAACAATCTATCGCTACAGCAATCATTCATTTTGCCTTTTTTTTTTTTAACTACACCCACCTCCTTCCCTTCATTCTCTTCTCCCAGCGGTCTCTTACACCTGTCAACCACTAATCTGTTGTCAGTGTCTTTAAATCTTAAATGGAATCAATATAGTGTGTAATCTTTTCGGATTGGCTTTTTTTTTTTTTTTTAAGATTTCATCTATTTATTTGACAGAGAGAGAGCAGGAACACAAGCAGGGGGAGTGGGAGAGAGAGAAGCAGGCCTCCCGTTGAGCAGGGAGCCTGATGTGGGATTCGATCCCGGGACTCCAGGATCATGACCTGAGCCGGAGGCAGACACTTAACGACTGAGCCACCCAGGCGCCCCGGCTTTTTTTTTTAGCAAGATTCCCTTCGGAATCATTCAGGTGTTGCTTGTATCAGTGATTTTATTACTTTTTATTGAACATTTGAGATCTACAGCTTAACCATTAGCCTATTGAAGGACATCTGGGTTGTTTCTACTTTGGGGCTATTATGACTAAAGCTGCTATGAACATTTTTTGCACATATTTTATGTGGAAATAAGATTTCATTGCATTGGGATAAATTCCTAAGTGTGTTTCCAGAGTGGTCATATTTTACATTCCTACCACTGTTATAAGTGATCGTTTTTCTGTATCCTTATTGGCATTTGTCACTTTTTTTTAGCCATTTCAGTTGGTATGTAGTAATCTCTCATTGTGGTTTTAATTTGCAGTTCCATAATGGCTAGTCAAGAGTGAATGCCTTTGGTGTGCTTCATAAATGTCATGAGGTGTGAGGTTTTCACAGAAGGTGTGAAGTTTAGGTCACTCAGAATGTCCAATTGCTCCACCGTAAAAGAACTGTCCTCCACTTAGTTGCTTTTACACCTTGGTCAAAATTCAGTTTGGCATATGTTGGGGGTCTATTGATCTAGGTCTTTCCCTCTGCAATAGCATCTTTCTTCTTATATCTGATATTAGGTAGCGATTCCTCTTTACTCTTCTTTTTCAAGATCCTTTTAGCTTTTCTAGGGCCTATACCTTTTAAGTTTTTAAATAAGCTTATCTATATGCCTATGAAAACATCTTGCTACGATTTTGATAGGAATCACATTAAACCTACAGATCAATTTAAGTGAATTGACATCTTCACTATGTTCAGTCTTTCAGTCCATGAATACAGCATATTTAAGTCGTCTTTGATTTCCTTCATGAACATTTTGTAATTTTCAATACATATAAGTTTTAGATCTTTATTGGGTTTTTGGATTCTGATTGTTTTTTCTTGAGAATGGGTCATGTTCTTCAGATGTGGAGTAATTTGCATGCGTCTAAGTTGTAAAAACTAGATTCTGTTACGTTCCTTAGGGAATGCCATTCTGTTTGCTTACCAGGCACCTCTTGCAGTGAGTGCGGGATCAAAGCTTTAGCCTTACTTGAGCCGCCTCTGCGCATCCATGGTGAGAGGGCAAAGATTTGGGCAGATTTCATACCCGAGTGTGAGGCTTCCCCTGCTCCCTCCTGGGATTTCCCACCTCATTTTCCAGTGGCTGTGGTTTCAGGCCATTACTACATGTTTTCTGTTGTGACTTGGCCCTCATAATACCGACTTCTCCTTACAACAAAAACAAAAATGAAGAGAAATTCACTCCCTACCCAGTGTCAACCCCTTTGGTATTTGCCTGATCTCATTTCCTCTCCAGTGTCTTGGGGTAGTTGCTTTTAACATATTTGGGTCGGAAGTTGTCATCCAGGGAAGAGTTGAATCAAAAGGCACTTACTCAGTATTTTATGGTGATGCATTTTCATGTTTTCCAGTCTGCCATCTTGCTAGAAAATTTTTATCACACTTTTAATGAGGGAAAGGTCGTTTTGGGTTGGAATATGGTTGTGAGGAAGAGAATTTTAAGGGTTTTAGAGGCAATGTATGAATTTTGGCTTTAACTCCTGCTAGTTATATGTTATTTAACCTTTTTTTATCTTATCTGTAAAATAAAAAAACACCTACCTCACATGTTTAAATATTTTTAAAAATCGACACTAAGTATAAGGTGTCACTTCTTAACCATACCTTTTTACAAATGAAACCATTATCAAGATCTGAGCTGGCCCCATTCCACCTGAGCTATAAATCTATTTTTCTGATAAAAGGTGAGATTTTGTCACACAGGTTCTGTTCCCTAAATGTGATAAGTGCTAAGTAGCATACCTTAAAAGACAAATCTCAAGTTTTTTCTGGTTCAAAAGCACAGTCAAGGAAAAATGAACAGTGTTTTTCCCTTTTATAGGAATCCCCTCCTCAAGTAGAAAATTACTGTCTGCCAGAAGCGATTTCATTTCTTCCGAATAATAAGGAACCTGGGCCTGGATTATCACAGAAGAGGAAAGCTCCTACAGAGAAAAATAAAATCAAACGACCTAGAGTAAACTAATCATGTTTACTCTTTAGTCACCAAACATTAGTATTTTAATTATAAAGCCTGAATGTTACTGTCTTGGATTTGCATAGTAATTTAAAGACAAGCGGCTGTAGAAGAATTCAGCTTCAGAGTATAATGATGACCTTGCTTGTAGTTAGTTTTTAACACCTGAAATTTTAACCACTGAAATATTAACTTTTACCTGAAATAACAAAACAGATCCTCAGCCATCTTGTCATTAAACCACATTGAAGTGTGTATGGGGCTGTTTATTTAATATCCGAGGCTGTAGCTTAGTGGAAGTTTTAGTAAGGTGATGGATTTTACTTTAAAATGCCAGCTTTAATTCGTAACAATAAGGAAGTTATCAACTGGGATTTTTTTCATGTTTTCCCTGATTCTTCTCACCCCTTTCCCTCTTTTTAACAGGAGCCTGAGTACAAGGTTTGAGGAACTGAGGCTTTAAACTTAAATATGTGAGTGTATATATGTATATGCATGTTTGTACAGATCTCCATGATGTTTGCCAAGTTTGGGTGCCAAAACTTGGAAAATAATAAATAAAAGTGACTCAAATTAGTTAAGTTTTTAAATGCAAAGCATTTTGGTGTCCATTCTCTTTTTGAAGCAATAAATGATTTGTAAAATATAGCTTAAAAAAGAAATTGCTGGGGCACCGGAGTTGTGCAGGTGGTTGAACATCCGACTCTTGGTTTCAGCTCGGGTGGCTCAGGTCATGGGATCAAGTCCCAGGTCGGGCTCCGGGCTGAGCTCGGAGTCTGCCTGGATTCCCTGTCCCTCTCCCTCAGCCCCCTCCCTCCCTAAAATAACTTTTTAAACTCAAAAATCGCTAGTTATATTTCTGATGTTTGTTACTTATGTAGGCTATTATATTAGTGGGTTAAAACCCTTTTATTGGAACTACAAGATTGCATTAGCCTGTATTAATCTAAACCTAAACACCAAATGCTACATGTGTTACCACAGTCCTCTAAATGTAAAGCTACCTCATTTTGCTGAAAGGAAGAACCAGAATCAGAACTATGATTTTGATGTAAATGGCCCCATTTCATAATGACTCTTGAAAGGCAAACTCAAATGGTGAAGGGTGGAAGTTCTTATCCTAGACACAAAACCCCTCAAGTTTTTTATCGGGTCTTCCTCTGAATGGAGGGAAATAGAGGGGGTTATCCCGGCCCTTCAGTTTTTGGCTTTGAACTAAATTCACAGCTCAGGTCAAAAATTCCTACACAGCCAAAGAGATAGCATTGTCGTGTAACCATGCCCCTCCCCAAACAGAAACCCCCGACCTGGTTTTATGGGGGCCATTTTGTGTGAGTAGAGTCTTTTCACTCTTTTCCCTGGCAGCTTGTGGCAAGTTTCCCCAAATTTCATCCCTTAGATTCTTTGCAATAGTCACTACTGTTCAAAACAACTTCACGAGTGCTCTGTGAAAGTAAATGTTAGATCCTCTTTGTCCCTAGCCCAGATAAAATTACATAATGTACCATTTTCTTTTCTGCCAAGATTATGAACTGTTTTTCCAGTCAGTTCTTAAACATAGTTTATAAATTTAAGAGTCCAGATTTCACCTGCTCCTCCTGATTCTCCAGACTCTGTCAGCCATTTCCGCTTTGGCTTCCACTCTCAGACTCTAGATGCCCTAATGCCAGCAAGGCCTTACACGCAAGTAGTTCTAAGCACAGGAAGTTCTCTCATTTAGGAAGGCACAAAAGCTTTCCTTGATTACTCTTAGTTTCTCCTCAGAATTGCTCTAGTATTTTAATGTGGCACTTAAATTAGAATCTTATATTCCATGGATTTTGTTGTGCGTCTGATGGCCAGCATTCATCAATGCAACAAATACTCCTTTAGCATAGAAGTAGTACACAGGATTCAGGAGCAAACCACCTTTAGAAAGCATGCTTCCTCACAGAGATTAAAGAGGCAGGATCTGTATTACAGACTGAATTGTGTTGCACACACATACAAATTCAGAGGTTGAAGCCTAACCTCCAAAGTGACAACCTGGAGATAGGGCTTTTAAGGAGGTAATTAGGTTAAGCAAGATCATATGGCCAGGGGCCCTAATTCTGGCAGCTCAATCAGGGGCTAATAAATATTACAGTGTAAAGATTCTTAACCTGGGGGCCATCATGGCTGGAATTGGCATAGGCACAATTTGGTATATGTGCATTTTTAGGGCAGAGCTCAGTTTTACAACTCAGATCTGTGACTTCCCACCCCAAAAAGACAAACCACTGTCATAATCCAAACCTACTATTTCACAGGTACACATTTCACCCAGCGGTGCTTTAATACACATTGCTTTGTATCAGGAGTTGGCAAACTTCTCTGTAGAAGTCCAGATAGTAAACATTTTAAGTTTTGTGGGCTGGGTCTTTGTGGCATTCTATCCCAACCATTTCTAGCTTAAAACCATACAAAAATAGGCAATGGGCCATAGTGTGCTGATTCCCACTCTAGTCCTAAAAATACTTTTTAATCTAGATCTATCAACAAAGCAAGCCACCCAGCTCCGTTTTTCCACACCTCAGCGTAAACCTCACCTCTGGTGCAGCAACCCACAATCGGGAGGGAACTCATGACCCCGAGCTTCTCCCTAAAGGGTGAAGGGTTTAAACCCTCCATTTGACCCCAACTCTTAAGACCTGCCCCTCAGAGATGAGCCCCCAAAATAACTAGCTTTGAAAGCCAAAGGGGCTTCCACGAGACCCACGTGGCTACAGCAATACAAGAAACAGCTTCTCAAAGGGCTGACGTGGACTCATCCACTCCAGGGCCCAGAGCAGATGCAGCTGACTGAAAAGTGCCCAGGCATTTTGTGAGAGAGGCCTAGTTGCTTATCTTAAAGCTTCAGCCTGAGGGGCAGGCATCCAATTTAAAACCTGAAGGACCTACTTAAATACTCCAAAGTCTGAGGACTGGCAGGCGCCATCTTGCGCTCTCCCTCTGCTGCACTCCCAGCCACCACTGTCTCCCAGAAAGGAGCTTGTGCACACATCTGGTACCCTGCTTTATGTGTGGTGCCCCAGTTTTTGCAGCAGCTGCCACCCAGGGGACACCTCCTGATCACCTGGCACAAGTGGCTTACATCTGTGGATCCCATGGGACTGTAACAAAAGCAGAAATGGTTCTTAACTGGCGCTTGCCCCCGGGACATAGTGCGGAGCCGGCCAACAGAAACTCAGCCGCAGTCCCAGGCTTTGTGTGAAGGGGGCCTGCTTGCTTATCTTAAAGCTTCAGCCTGAAGGACAGGCTTCTAATCTAACACATCTAGAGGCCTGTGGGCCCTGTTCCTGCAGGTTACTGGCATCTCCCCAGAAGGAGCTTATGCACACATCTGGTTTGCGTGGCTTCTGTCCAGAGGACATCCCTGGTCACCTGGCTCTGGTGGCCAGCAGGGCTTACATTCACAGGTCCCATATTGTAACAAATGCAGAAAGAGTTCTTCACGGGCTACCTCCTGGGGCACAGCATGGGGACAGCAAACAAACACACCTCCAGCCTTTCTGTGAGAGGTCTATTAGCTTAGCTTTATAGCTTTGGCCTGAGGGGCTGGCTTCTAATCAAACATGCATCTAAGGTAAGAGCCAACTACAATCCTCACCAGAGACCTCTACAATCCTCACCAGAGACCTCAACAGTGCAGTACTATCTTCACACTCTCCCTCTGCCTAGCTCCAAGTCACCAGTATCTCCTAAAAAGGAGCTTGTGCACACATCTGGTGCCCCGTTTTCGTAACTACTCCCTGGGAGACACCCCTTGACCACCTGGGTCTGTGGCCAGCAGGGCTTACATTCACAGGTCCCATAGGGCTTTAACAGTAATCCCAGAAACAGTTCCTTGCTACCACCCTCAGGGCACAGCACAGACAGAAGACTGAAACACACCCCCAGTCTTACTGTGAGAGGCCAGTTAGCTTCTTTATAGCTGTGGCCTGAGGGGCTGGCTTCCAATTAAATACACATCTGGAGGCCAACCACCATCTTCTGCAGAGACCAGGAAGGGGGTCCAGTGGGCACCATATTTTCATTCTCCCCCTGTCCCACCCCAGGTCACTGGTGTCTTTGAGAAAGGAATGTGTATATACATCTGGTGCTCCAGCATTTATGGCTGCCACTCAGAAGATACATCCCATGATAGCCTGGCTGTGGTGGCTGGTGGGGCTTCTGTTCACAGGTTCAATGGGACAGTGGGGGGGGGAAGTTTTTAACTGGCTGTCATTCCAGGACTCAGTGCAGAGGGAGCAGACAGAAATGCCCATTTCCCTGTATTCCCCTGAAAATGGTATATTTGCATACTTTACAAGCTACTGTATGAGGGTCTGGCTTCCAATCAGCCTGAATTTAGGTGCTGACCAAGATCCTCCCCTTTGGGACACTGATAGGTCTTGGCACACTTCAACTACTAGGAGTCACTGATAATAAAGTAGGCGGCTTGGACAATCACAAAGGTTCAAGAGACACCCAAGAGCTGGGGCAGGGTTAAACAATAGGGATCATCTCCTACAGAAGACCACTCCTTCAAAACTGAAAGAGGTGGCTGTGTTATCTAATGCATAGAAACTAACACAGAGAATCAAGGAAAATGAAGAAAAAGAATACATTTCCAAAGAAAGAACAACATAAAACCTCAGAATAAGACCATAATGAAATGGAGATAAGTGATTTACCTTGTAAAGAGTTCAAAATAATGGTCAAAGAGGCCCACCATGCTCAAAATAATGAATGAATGAAGTTGAAATTTCAACAAAGAGAAAATATAACAAAGTACCAAACAGAAGTCACAGACCTGAAGAATACAATAACTAAAAAGGTACAACAGAGGGGCACCTGGGTGGCTCAGTTGGTTAAGAGTCCATCTCTTGATTTCACTTGGGTCATGATCTCAGGGTTGTGGGATTGAACCCTTTGTCTGGCTCTACACTGGGTGTGGAGCCTGCTTAGGATTCTCTTTCCCTCTCCCTCTGCTCCTCTCCAACCCTCTCCCTTTCTTAGAAAAAAAAAAAGAAAGAAATTGTACAATAGAGGGCTTCAACAGGTTAGATGAAGCAAAAGAAAGGATCAGAAGGCTCAAAGACAGGACAGTGGAACTCATTGAATCAGAGTGGCAAAAAGAAATATTAAAAAAAAGTGAATATAGCTTAAGGGACTTAAAGGACATCATCAAGAAAATCAATATATGCCTTACAGAGCTCTCAGAAGGCGATAAGAGACGGGCCGGCGGGGGCGGGTGTTAGAAAACATATATGAAGAAATAATGGCTGAAAACTCCGACCTGGGGGAGGAAACAGACATCTAGACAGAAGCCCAGAGTTCCAAACAAGAGGAGCCCAAAGAGACCCACATGAAGACATCATAAAGTGTCAAAAGTTAGAGACTACAAGGGGGAACTTGAAAAGATGGCGGAGTAAGTAAGAGGATCCTGAGCTCACTTCCTCCCATAGACACATCAAGGCTACAGCTAAATAGAGTACAACTCTGAAAATGACATGAAGATTGGCAGAACAGCTCTTCTACTGCTAAAGTCATACAGAGAAAGCCAGATCAAGAAGGTAGGAGGGCAGAGGTGTGGTTAGGAGCCAAAACTCCCAGTATGGTGACCCACAGGTGGGGAACCACAAACAGGAGGATTATCACAGGTACAAAGATCCTCCCTGAGGAATGAGGGGATCAAGCCCCACATCCAGCACACCCTGCCCTGGGCATCTGCCCTGGGAAGACAAGCCCCCATAATCTCTGGCTTTGAAAATGAGCAGGGCTAAATTCTGGGAGACCCAAAAGGGTATAGGAAACTGAGACTCCACTTTTAAGGGCAAACACATGACATCACTCAGTCCAAGACCCATCACAGAGGCAGCAGTTTCAAAAGCACCTGGGTTACATGTGAAGGAGATGGATAGACCATAAGGCGTGTGCCAAAGAGGCAGAGATCTATAAGAACTTTCTCCAGGGATGGAGGTGCAGGTACACACAATTTTTCTTGCCCTCCTTCAACATAACTGCTCCAGTGCTGATGGGAGCCAGTCCCAACACTCTACATCTACCTAACTAGTGCCACTCACCCCACCCCAACATTTCCCTCCAGACCAATCCCACTCACCCTGGCAAGGTGCCTCTCCAAAGGAGCTCCTGCCCAGCCACATCCAACTGACAGCTCTGGGTGAGACCAGCATCCTTCTGCAGTGACCACTACCCTAATACACATGTGAGACAGCCCTTGCCAGGACCAGCAGGGAGGGGAGGCAGCCCTGCCCACAAACATATCAGCAAGAACTGTGGCAAGGACTCTCAGGGAGCTGCACAGGAGACTAACCTCACCCAACAGCACACACAAGCAGCTACCACAAGGCCTCTCAGAGGCAGGCTGTGCTGGAAGCCAGCCCTACCCACCAGCATGTCTGCAGGAGTCGCAGCCAAGTCACAACAGGAGGACACACACAGTCCACACATGGGCAACCCTGGAGTGCCTGGTCCTAGTGACAAGGAGGACTGAGCTACTGGGTACTACAGGCTGCCTTCTACATAAGGCCACTACCTTCAAGACCAGGAATGTAGCTGATCCACCTAATTAATACACAGAAATAAACACACCGTGTCAAAGTGAGGAGACAGGAATAGGTTCCAAATGAAAAAATAAGACAAAACCTCAAAAGAGAACAAAACAAAACCAAGATAACTGATCTACTTGATAAAGATTTCAAAATAATGGCCATAAAGATGCTCATCAGACTTGAGAGAAGAGTGGATGAACTCAGTGAGAACTTCAACAAAGAAACAAAAAATATAAAAAGAACCAATCAGAGCTGAAGAATACAATAAGTAAAATGAAAAATACACTAGAGGGAATCAACAATAGATTAAAGGATGCACCACAAATTCATGATCTGGAAGACAGGGTAGTAGAAAACAACCAAATTAAACAGCAAAAATGAAAAAGAATTTAGAAAATGAGGATAGGTTAAAGGAACTCTGTGACGATGTAAAATATACTAATATCCCATTATAGGGGTCCCAGAAGGAGAAGAGAAAGGGGGCCAGAAAAGGTATTTGAAAAAATAAGAGCTGGGCGCCTGGATGGCTCAGTTGGTTGGGCAACGGCCTTAGGCTCAGGTCATGATCCTGGAGTCCCAGGATCGAGTACCGCATCGGGCTCCCTGCTTGGCAGGGAGTCTGCTTCTCCCTCTGACCCTCTCCCCTCTCATGCTCTATCTCATTCTCTCTCTCAAATAAAAATCTAAAATAATAAAATAAAAAGATTTTCTTAAAAAAAAAAAAGAAAAAAGAAGAGCTATAAACTTCCTGAATCTGGGAAGGGAAACACAGACCCAGATTCAGGAGGCACAGAGATCCCCCCAACAAATTCAACCAAGGAGGTCCACACCAAGACACAACAGCAATTAAAATGGCAACAACAACAAAAAAAGAGGTGAAGGGAAAAGATGGCGGAGGAGTAGGGGACCCCGTTCCAACCGGTCCCCTGAATTGTGCTGGCTATCTACCAGACCACTCTGAACACCCATGAAATCAGCCTGAGATGTAAGAAGATAAATCTGGATCTCTACAAACAGAATATTGCAGGAGACTGGTTTCAAGGTATGAAGCAGGGAGCTATAATTCTGCGGGCACATATCTGAAGATAAAAAGAATGGGGAGGAAGCCATGGGGATCCTATGCTGGGGTGAGTGATAGCCTCCCATGCTGGGGACAGGGCACAGACTCACAGAACGGTAGCAGCAGGGAAAGGAGTTTAGAGCAGCCCCCAGACTGAAACCTGGAGCAGCAGGGCCACACGTGCAAACTGGGGGTGGCCAGCAGTTTTAGAAGCACAAAGGGCAGTACCGTGCCCCCAAGCCCTGACCAGGAGGTGAGGACTGGGAGCCCTGCTGAGGGGCGCACAACCCAGGATGTTGCAGTTTATAGCAGCACAGACAGAAAGAGAGATCCTGTGGCCTGGAGAGCTCGCTGAAAAACAAACTGCGATCTCTCTGCTCTGAGGCAGAGGGTTGGAAATGGTCTCTTCTGCTCTGACTCTTGGAAGAGACACAGAAAGCCGCCAGGGAAAGCCACCAGAGAACAAAAGCCCCCCAAAAACGGTTTTCACTGAGCCCATCCCTCCCCCATCAACAGGGGGCAGGGCACCTCTGCCCAAACAGGGTTGCCTAAGTAACAGCGTGGCAGGCCCCTCCCCCAGAAGACAGGCTGGGAGAACAAGAGGCCAACAACCCTAAGGTGCCTAGAAAACGGGTGCATCTTGCTTAGGTTGTGGTCAATAATTTGGACTCTGTGCACTCCCTCAACCACCCCTCAACAGAATGACTAAGAGGAGGAGCCCCCAAAATAGGAAAGACTCAGAGACTGTAACTTCTGCCACAGATTGACAAATGGATACAGATATAACCAAGATGTCAGGGGATGGACTTCAGGGTAACAGTTATGAAGACAACAGCTAGAATGGAGAAATTGATTAATGGCAGCATAGAATCTCTAAGAACAGAAATTAAAGCTGAATTGGCAGAACTTAAAAATGCTATCAACGAGGGCACCTGAGTGGCTCAGTTGGTTGAGTGACCGCCTTCGCCTTGGGTCATGATCCTGGAGTCCCAGGATCGAGTCCCACGTCGGGCTCCCTGCTCAGCGGGGAGTCTGCTTCTCCCTCTGACCCTCTTCCCTCTCGTGCTCTCTGTCTCTTATTCTCTCTCTCTCAAATAAATTTTTAAAAAAATCTTTTAAAAAAATGCTATCAACGAGATCCAATCTAAATCTAGATACTCTAACAGCTAGGGTAAATGAGACAGAAGAATGAATTACTGATCTAGACGACCAATTGATAGAAAAGAAGGGGAAAAAGGAGACCTGGGAAAAAAGCTCAAAATCCATGAAAACAGAATTAGAGAAATAAGTGATGCCATGAAATGTTCCAATGTCAAAATTATTGGCATCCCTGAGGGGGTGGGGAGAGAGAGAGGACTAGAAGATATATTTGAGCAAATCGTAGCTGAGAACTTCCCTAATCTGGGGAATGAAACAAACATTCGTGTCCTAGAGGCAGAGAGGACCCCTCCCAAGATGAAGGAAAACAGACCAATGCCCCAGCATGTAATAGTAAAACGCGTAAATCTTAGAACCAAGGAAGCCATCTTAAGGGCAGTTAGGGGGAAGAGATTCCTTATGTACAGAAGGAGGAACATCAGAATAATGTCAGACCTACCCACAGAGACCTGGCAAGCCAGAAAGGCCTAGCAAGACATATTCAGGGTATTAACGAGAAGAACATACAGCCAAGAATACTTTATCTGGCAATGCCGTCATTTAGAATGGATGGAAAGATGCAGAGCTTCCAAGACAGCAGAAACTGAAAGAATATGTGACAACTAAGCTGGCCCTACAAGAAATATTAAGGCGGGGGGGGGTTCCACAACAGGAGAAAGACCCCAAGAGTGATATAGAACAGAAATTTACAGAGACAGTCTATAGAAACAAGGACTTCACAGGCAACATGATGATAATAAATTCATATCTCTCAATAATCACCCTCAAAGTGAAAAGCTAACTGCTCCCATAAAATGGCACAGGGTTGCAGATTGGATAAAAAGACAGGACCCATCCATATGCTGTCTACAGGAGACTCATTTTGAACCTAAAGATACATCCAGACTGAAAGTGAAGCGATGGAGATCCATCTTCCATGCCAATGGACCTCAAACGAAAGCTGGGGTAGCAATTCTTCTATCAGACAAATTAGATTTTAAACTAAAGACTGTAGTTAGTGACACACAAAGACACTATATCATTCTTAAAGGGCCTATCCAACAAGAAGATCTAACAATTGTAAATATCTATGTCCCCAACATGAGAGCAGCCATCTACATAAGCCAAATGTTAACCAAAATAAAGAGTCATATTGATAACAATATGTTAATTGTAGAAGACCTCAATACTCCACTCTCAGGAATGGACAGATCATCTAAGCAGAAAATCAACAAAGAAACAGGAGATTTGAATGACACACTGGACCAGATGGACCTCATAGATATATACAGAACATTCTAAAACAACAGAATACTCATGCTTCTCGAGCGCACATGGAACTTTCTCCAGAATAGACCACATACTGGGTCACAAATCAGGTCTCAACCAATACCAAAAGATTGAGATTATTCCCTGCATATTCTCAGACCATAATGCTTTAAAACTGGAACTCAATCAGAAGAAAAAATTTGGCAGAAATTCAAACACTTCGAAGCTAAAGACCACTCTGTTCAAGAATGTTTGCGTCGACCAGAAAATCAAAGAAGAACTTAAACAATTCATGGAAACCAATGAGAACGAAAACACATTGGTCCAAAACCTATGGGATACTGCAAAGGCGGTCCTAAGGGGAAAATACATAGCCATGCAAGCCTCACTCAAAAACAAAAAAGAAAAGAAAAGAAAAAGAAAAATCCCGAATTCAGCAACTTTACACCTTAAAGAACTGGAGAAAAAGCAACGATGCCTAAGCCATGAGTTAGAAGAGAAATAATTAAAATTAGAGCAGAGAACAATGAATTAGAAACCAGAAACACAGATCAGATCAATGAAACTAGAAGCTGGTTCTTTGAAAGAATTAACAAGATTGATAAACCACTGGCCAGATTTATCCAAAAGAAAAGAGAAAGGACCCAAATTAATAAAATTACAAATGAAAGGGGAGAGATCATGACTAATACCAAGGAAATAAAAACAATTATTAGGAATTATTATCAACAAGTATATGCCACTAAATTATGCAATCTGGAAGAAATGGATGCCTTCCTGGAAACCTATAAACTGCCAAGACTGGAAGAGGAAGAAATTGACAACCTGAATAGGCCAATAACCAGTAACGAAATTGAAGCAGTGATCAAAAACCTCCCCCCCAAAAAAGTTCAGGGCCTGATGGATTCCCTGGGGAATTCTACCAAACATTCAAAGAAGAAATAATACCTATTCTCCTGAAGCTGTTTCAAAAAAATAGAAACAGAAGGAAAGCTTCCAGACTCATTCTATGAGGCCAGCATTACCTTAATCCACAAACCAGGCAAAGACCCCATCAAAAAGGAGAATTTCAGACTGATATCCCTGATGAATATGGATTCCAAAATTCTCAACAAAATCCTAGCTAATAGGATTACAATACATTAAAAGGATCATCCACAACGATCAAGTGGGATTTATCCCTGGGAGGCAAGGGTGGTTCAACATTCATAAATCAATCAGTGTGGTAGAATACATTAATAAGAGGAGAGAGAAGAACCATATGGTCCTCTCAATTGACACAGAAAAAGCATTTGACAAAATACAACATCCTTTCCTGATTAAAACTCTTCAGAGTATAGGGATAGAGGAAATATTCCTCAAGTTCATAAAATCCATCTAAGAAAAATCCACAGCAAATATCAACCTCAATGGGGAAAAGCTGAGAGCCATTCTCTTAAGATCAGGAACACGACAAGGAAGCCCACTCTCGCCACTATGGTTCAACATAGTACTAGAAGTCCTAGCAAGAGCAATCAGTCAACAAAATGAAAAGTATTAAATTGGCAAAAAAGAAGTCAAACTCTCTCTCTTCATACGTGACATGATACATTATGTGGAAAATCCAAAAGACCCCACCCCCAAATTCCTGGAACTCATACAGCAATTGCGTAATGTGACAGGATACAAAATCAATGCACAGACATCAGTCGCTTCCTTATACAATAACAATGCAACCCGTAGTAAGAGAAATCTGAGAAATGATTCCATTTACAATAGCACCAAAAACCATAAGATACCTCAGAATAAACCTAGCCAAAGAGGTAAAGGATATACACTTCTCGGCTCAGCTCGTGCTACCCGGAGCTGTTACCTCTACACTGCTCCGCGTGGCACGGGAACTCTCGCCGCTCAACCCTGACTTGGAAGAAAGCAGCCTGGAAACCAGCACAGCTGTAGCTCCCGTCCCCTCTCCACGGGGCGCGGCCACCTGTTCAACCGTGCTTGTGTGCCCAGCTGGGGAGTGAGTCCCAGCGGAATTCCAAGGGAGAAAGAAGCAGGGGCCCAAGGCGCCTCTGGACGCAACACCTCTTTCCTGAGGCCAGGCCGTCTGGCCCTGTGTGCGTTTAGTCCGAACTGCCATCCGCCTAACGCCAAGGAACCAAACGCTAGAGACCCCGAGCCTCCGCCACGAACGCCCTTCCTGAGCGCACACTTCACCAGTGGGGTGTTTGTGTGAAAGCATGAGCGATGGAACCTAAACGTGACTCTGACCAAGACACAGGCCTGTAAGGAAGGCTGCTCTCTCGACCCCTCTCTTGTGTGAGGAGGTTAGCACTGCTCTCCCCTGGGGGCCTGCCTGGAGACCTAGGTACCTAAGCACTAGCACGGAGAAACCAGGCTGAAGAGTGACCGAACACTAGCTACCAGCAGTGGAGAGGGACCGTGCTGTAGACAGCATCACGGTTGCGGAGGGTGGCAACACTTTCAGTGTGTCTGCGTGAGGGCCTAGGGAATGATTCCCTTGAATCACAGGGCGAGAGAAACGGCTTCACGCAGAGGCACCGCTCACATCAGCTCTAGGGTCACGAAGCTAGCCTTCCCCCGGCACGGGTGTGTGGAGCCCTGAGTTCCAGGCACCACCGTCGAAGGCAGAAATCTGGGCAGATACCGTGCCTTAAGCTCCCGCCGGTCACTGGGTTAGAGGGCGCGCTCTACTGTGTCCTGTGCCTGAGAGCTCCGGGAACGGCCTCCCTAAAGCCCAAACAAGCGACCTAGAGCCCGGGGCTGAAGACACGCCTCTTGGCTCAGCTCTTGTTGCTGGGGCCAGGACCGTTGCCCCGTGTGTGAGTGCAGGCCGCAAAACCAGCCACTGACTGGCAGGAACCACACTGGAGAGCATCCTGGCTCCAGCCAGGACAGCCGTTGCTGAGGGTACAAGCATTCTGCCGTGTGCCTGCGGCCGTGCGCTGCCAGCGATTCCGAGACCATTTTCGGACTGAGACTCAGGCGGCGGCAGAAGGCAGAACACGGACCCCCGCTTCGTTCGTGAAGCCGGGCCTGCGGCCCCGGTTTGGCATGCAAGTCTGATTGCTACTGGACGAACGGGAAGCAAACACAGTGTAGAGAATCCGTGCTGTAGCTTCCGCCGACCTCTCTGCGGGAGGAGGCAGTGTACGGTGTCCGGGGGCGAGAGCCTGGGGAACGGGTTCCATGCGCCAAAGCCAGGTGAGAAACAGGCCGTTGCGGAAGGCATCTCTCGGCTCAGCTCTTGCTACCCGGAGCTGCTGCATCCACACTGCTCCCCGTGGCTCGGGAACTCTCGCCGCTCAACCCTGACTTGGAAGAAAGCAGCGTGGAAACCAGCACAGCTGTAGCTCCCGTCCCCTCTCCATGGGACGCGGCCACCTGTTCAACCGTGCTTGTGTGCCCAGCTGGGGAGTGGGTCCCAGCGGAATTCCAAGGGAGAAAGGAGCAGGGGCCCAAGGCACCTCTGGATGCTACACCTCTTTCTTGAGGCAAGGCCGTCTGGCCCTGTGGGTGTTTAGTCCGTACTGCCATCCGCCTAACGCCAAGGAACCACACGCTAGAGGCCCCGAGCCTCCGCCACGAACGCCCTTCCTGAGCGCGCACTTCACCTGTGGGGTGTTTGTGTGAAAGCATGAGCGATGGAACCTAAATGTGACTCTGACCGAGAATCAGGCCTGTAAGGAAGGCTGCTCTCTCGACCCCCCTCTTGTGTGAGGACGTTAGCACTTCTCTCCCCGTGGACCTGCCTGGAGACCTAGGTACTTAAGCACTAGCACGGGGAAGCCAGGCTGTAGAGTGACCAAACACTAGCTAACAGCAGTGGAGAGGGACCCTGCTGTAGACAGCATCACGGTTGTGGAGGGTGGCAACACTTTCAGTGTGTCTGCGTGAGGGCCCAGGAAACGATTCCCTTGAATCACAGGGCAAGAGAAACGGCTTCGCGCAGAGGCACCGCTCGCATCAGCTCTAGGGTCACGAAGCTAGCCTTCCCCCGGCACGGGTGTGTGGAGCCCTGAGTTCCAGGCACCACCGTCGAAGGCAGAAATCTGGGCAGATACCGTGCCTTAGGCTCCCGCCGGTCACTGGGGTAGAGGGCGCGCTCTACTGTGTCCTGTGCCTGAGAGCTCCGGGAACGGCCTCCCTAAAGCCCAAACAAGCGACCTAGAGCCCGGGGCTGAAGACACGCCTCTTGGCTCGGCTCTTGTTGCTGGGGCCAGGACCGTTGCCCCGTGTGCGAGTGCAGGCCGCAAAACCAGCCACTGACTGGCAGGAACCACACTGGAGAGCATCCTGGCTCCAGCCAGGACAGCCGTTGCTGAGGGTACAAGCATTCTGCCGTGTGCCTGCGGCCGTGCGCTGCCAGCGATTCCGAGACCATTTTCGGACTGAGACTCAGGCGGCGGCAGAAGGCAGAACACGGACCCCGCTTCGTTCGTGAAGCCGGGCCTGCGGCCCCGGTTTGGCATGCAAGTCTCATTGCTAGCGGACGAACGGGAAGCAAACACAGTGTAGAGAATCCGTGCTGTAGCTGCCGCCGACCTCTCTGCGGGAGGAGGCAGTGTACGGTGTCCGGGGGCGAGAGCCTGGGGAACGGGTTCCATGCGCCAAAGCCAGGTGAGAAACAGGCCGTTGCGGAAGGCATCTCTCGGCTCAGCTCTTGCTACCCGGAGCTGCTGCATCCACACTGCTCCCCGTGGCTCGGGAACTCTCGCCGCTCAACCCTGACTTGGAAGAAAGCAGCGTGGAAACCAGCACAGCTGTAGCTCCCGTCCCCTCTCCACGGGGCGCGGCCACCTGTTCAACCGTGCTTGTGTGCCCAGCTGGGGAGTGGGTCCCAGCGGAATTCCAAGGGAGAAAGAAGCAGGGGCCCAAGGCGCCTCTGGACGCTACACCTCTTTCTTGAGGCAAGGCCGTCTGGCCCTGTGTGTGTTTAGTCCGTACTGCCATCCGCCTAACGCCAAGGAACCACACGCTAGAGGCCCCGAGCCTCCGCCACGAACGCCCTTCCTGAGCGCGCACTTCACCTGTGGGGTGTTTGTGTGAAAGCATGAGCGATGGAACCTAAATGTGACTCTGACCGAGAATCAGGCCTGTAAGGAAGGCTGCTCTCTCGACCCCCCTCTTGTGTGAGGACGTTAGCACTTCTCTCCCCGTGGACCTGCCTGGAGACCTAGGTACTTAAGCACTAGCACGGGGAAGCCAGGCTGTAGAGTGACCAAACACTAGCTAACAGCAGTGGAGAGGGACCCTGCTGTAGACAGCATCACGGTTGTGGAGGGTGGCAACACTTTCAGTGTGTCTGCGTGAGGGCCTAGGAAACGATTCCCTTGAATCACAGGGCGAGAGAAACGGCTTCGCACAGAGGCACCTCTCGCACCAGCTCTAGTGTCACGAAGCTAGCCTTCCCTCGGCACGGGTGCATGAAGCCCTGAATTCCAGGCACCTCCGTCGACGGCAGAAATCTGGGCAGATACCCTGCCTTAAGCTCCCGGCGGTCACTGGGTTAGAGGGCGCGCTCTACTGTGTCCTGTGGCTGAGAGCTCTGGGAACGGCCTCCCTAAAGGCCACCCGAGCGAGCAAGAGGCCGGGGCCGAAGACACACCTCCTGGCTCGGCTGTTGTTGCTGGGCCCAGGACCATTGCCCTGTGTGCGAGTGCAGGCCCCAAAACGAGCCTGACTGGCAGGAACCACACTGGAGAGCATCCTGGCTCCAGCCGGGACAGCCGTTGCTGAGGGTGGAAGCATTCTGCCGTGTGCCGGCGGCCGTGCGCTGCCAGCGAGTCCCAGACCATTTTCGGAGTGAGACTCAGGCGGCGGCAGAAGGCAGAACACGGCCCGCCGCTTGGTTCGTGAAGCCGGGCCTGCGGCCCCGCCTTGGCATGCAAGTCTCATTGCTAGCGTACGTACGCGAATCAAACACAGTGTAGAGAATCCGTGCTGTAGCTGCTGCCGACCTCTCTGCGGGAGGAGGCAGCGTACGGTGTCCGGGCGCGAGAGCCTTGGGAACGGGTTCCATGCGCCAAAGCCAGGTGAGAAACAGGCCGTTGCGGAAGGCACCTCTTGGCTCAGCTCTTGCTACCCGGAGCTGCTAGCTCTACACTGCTCCCCGTGGCTCGGGAACTCTCGCCGCTGAACCCTGACTTGGAAGAAAGCAGCCTGGAAACCAGCACAGCTGTAGCTCCCGTCCCCTCTCCACGGGGCGCGGCCACCGGTTCAACCGTGGTTGTGTGCCCAGCTGCGGAGTGGGTCCCAGCGGAATTCCAGGGAGAAAGAAGCAGGGGTCCAAGGCGCCTCTGGACGCAACAGCTTTTTCCTGAGGCCAGGCCGTCTGGCCCTGTGTGCTTTTAGTCCAAAGTGCCATCCGCCTAACGCCAAGGAACCAAACGCTATAGGCCCCGAGCCTCCGCCACGAACGCCCTTCCTGAGCGCACACTTCACCTGTGGGGTGTTTGTGTGAAAGCATGAGCAATGGAACCTAAAAGTGACTCTGACCGAGACACAGGCCTGTAAGGAAGGCTGCTGTCTCGACCCCTCTCTTGTGTGAGGAGGTTAGCACTGTTATCCCCTGTGGGCCTGCCTGGAGACCTAGGTACCTAAGCCCTAGCACGGAGAAGCCAGGCTGTAGAGTGACCGAACAGTAGCTAACAGCAGTGGAGAGGGACCGTGCTGTAGACACCATCTCGGTTCCGGACGGTGGCAACACTTTCAGTGTGTCCGCGTGAGTGCCTAGGAAACTATTCCCCTGAAACACAGGGCGAGAGAAACAAATTCGCGCAGAGGCACCTCTTGCACCAGCTCTAGTGTCACAAAGCTAGCCTTCCCCCGGCACGGGTGCGTGGAGCCCTGAGGTCCAGGCTCCTCCTTCGAACGCAGAAATCTGGGCAGATACCGTGGCTTAAGCTTCCATCGGTCACTGGGTTAGAGGGCGCGCTCTACTGTGTCCTGTGGCTGAGAGCTCTGGGAACGGCCTCCCTAAAGGCCACCCGAGCGAGCAAGAGGCCGGGGCCGAAGACACGCCTCTTGGCTCGGCTCTTGTTGCAGGGCCCAGGACCATTGCCCCGTGTGCGAGTGCAGGCCGCAAAACCAGCCCCTGACTGGCAGGAACCACACTGGAGAGCATCCTGGCACCAGCCGGGACAGCCGTTGCTGAGGGTGAAAGCATTCTGCCGTGTGCCTGCGGCTGTGCGCTGCCAACTACTCCCAGACCATTTTCGGAGTGAGACTCAGGCGGCGGCAGAAGGCAGAACACGGCCCCCGGTTTGGTTCGTGAAGCCGGGCCTGCGGTCCCGCTTTGGCATGCAAGTCTCATTGCTAGCGGACGAACGGGAAGCAAACACAGTGTAGAGAATCCGTGCTGTAGCGGCCGCCGACCTCTCTGCGGGAGGAGGCAGTGTACGGTGTCCGGGCGCGAGAGCCTTGGGAACGGGTTCCATGCGCCAAAGCCAGGTGAGAAACAGGCCGTTGCGTAAGTCACCTCTCGGCTCAGCTCCTGCTACCAGGAGCTGCTACCTCTACACTGTTCCCCGTGGCTCGGGAACTCTCTCCGCTCCAGCCTGACTGAGAAGTAAGCAGCCTGGAATCCAGTACAGCTGTAGCTCCCGTCCCCTGTCCACGGGTTGCGGCCACCTCTTCAACTGTGCTTGTGTCCCCAGTTGGGTAGTGGGTCCCAGCGGAATTCCAAGGGAGAAAGAAGTAAGGGCCAAAGGCGCGTCTGGACGGAACACCTCTTTCCTGAGGCCAGGCCGTCTGGCCCTGAGTGTTTTAGTCCGAACTGCCATCCGCCTAATGCCAAGGAACCAAACGCTAGAGGCCCCGAGCCTCCGCCACGAACGCCCTTCCTGAGCGCACACTTCACCTGTGGGGTGTTGTGTGAAAGCATAAGCGATGGAACCTAAACATGACTCTGACCGAGAAACAGGCCTGCAAGGAAGGCTGCTCTCTCGACCCCTCTCTTGTGTGAGGAGGTTAGCACTGCTCTCCCCTGTGGGCCTGCCTGGAGACCTAGGTACCTAAGCACTAGGACGGAGAAGCCAGGCTGTAGAGTGACTGAACACTAGCTAACAGCATTGGAGAGGGACCGTGCTGTAGACAGCATCACGGTTCCGGAGGTTGGAAACTCTTTCAGTGTGTGTGCGTGAGAGCCTGGGAAACGATTCCCCTAAAGCCCCGGGCGAGAAAACCGGCGTCGTCCAGAGGCCCCTAGCGCATGAGCTCTAGTTTCACGAAGCTAACACTCCTCCGGAATGTGTGCGTGCGGGTCTGAGTTCCAGGCACCTCCTTCGAAGGCACAACACTGTGGAGAAACCGTGCTTTAGCTCCTGCCGGTCAGTGGGTGGGAGGACGCTGTATACTGTGTACTGTGGCTGAGAGCCCTGGGATCGGCCTCCCTATATCAACCCAGGGGAGAAAAAGTCCGGTGCTGAGGACCCCTCTCAACTCAGCTCATGTTTCTGGGGCTAGTACCATTGCCCCGTGAGTGTCCAGGCTGGAAGTCAGCTGCCTAACTCGAAGGAAGCACAGTGTAGAAAATCCGTGCCTCTTCCAGAAGAGTCGGTCCTGGGATTGGATCTGGCCTGGGTTCTGTTGCTCTGGTTCATGCAGTAGTCTCTTTACCTCCAAGTCATTGCTTTCTTCAAAACATCATTTGTCCTGTTCCCTGAAATAACAAAACAGTGCAGTAGGAACAGCTGGGCCCATACTTGCCTGGTGTGTTCTAAAGTGTGTCTTTCTGTTTGCTCAGCTCAGTGTCTCCTTCTGTTCCCATGTGCCCCTCTCTCTGAATCCACATTTTCTCATGGCAGAGGAGATCTCGGGACATTACATCAGTCTGGACCCCCCCCCACCCAAGTGTGTCTGTTGACGGTCCATCTGTAGCACAAGTGGGGAGTCTGGAATTTCCCCCACCCCTAATTTCCTCTCCCATCCCCTGGCTCGGGGGTACCCACACTGGTTGAAGATGAACTGCTCCATGCTCTCCTGCTGGTTGGTGGTCTTTAGATGTTCCACTGTGCTCTGAAGGAGACTCTCCTGTTTGGACAGTTTGGTTGTCAGTTCCAGAAGTTCCTTTTTCATAGACTGTCCCTGGAGAAGGGAAACAGGCTCTCTGCCAATGGTCAGAAGGCCTAAAGCACCCCATGTTTTGCGGCTCTTGAAAATCAAAAGTGGGATTCTATAATCTCAGCTATTTCTGGACTGAAGTCCCTCCCTGAAAGCCTCTAAAACCCTCCAGCTGAGGCCAGCTTAGAATGAGGCCATTAGGTTGGAACACTGAGAACCTGGGAGCCTCCATGCAGATGGACACAGGCCTCCACTCTTGTTCCTATAGAGAACCAGGGCAGCTCCAGAACTCCTAGCGGTGGCGCAAGAGCTCACATTTAGCGCTGACATCAGTTCTAGTGCCCTGGCATCAACAGTTAAGACTTGGTATTTGGGAATGTTATGGCTGGGGAGACAGTCTGCGATTTTGTAAATCTTTTGACCAACTTCAAGATGGCAAAACACCCTCTCCTTTGGAACTGGCATAGTTTGGTCCCATAAGGTGTTAGTGATATTAATCTGGCCTTAGAATCCTGTCATCAGGGCCTGGGGCGGGGTAGATTGACAAACCTTGCTGTCCAGGGTCCCACCAATCAGAACCCAGTCCTCAAGACTGAGGGCACCAGGGAAGAAAGGGTCTATTTCCTGGCAGTTGAATTTCCCAGGTTGTGGAAGTAGTCCAAGAGATGTTGCTTGAATTTTGTTTTGAGTTGTGTGGAAGGGCTGAGAGACTTGAGAAAAGAAGGGGTGTGAAACCTTTGGGGGGAGCAAAGTGATTATGTTTGTACATTGTGAAGCATATGGGCATATGAAGCTATGCTGGGATGGAAGGTTGAAACATCCTACATATTTTATAAGATAAAACAGATGTACTGGATGTGCCTTTTCAACAGTGTGGCTTTTTTGTTTGTTTGTTTTCTGTTTGTCATATGCTGACCCCTTTTGTTTGCCCAAGTGCAAGTAGTCTGTCTTTGTATTTTTCAGACTTTGGTGCTGTGTTTACCTGCACCCTATTGAATACAAGCCCAAATATCTGGCTTATTTAGTGTTTTAGAGAGTTCAGACAAGTTCTGTTGAAGTGCTTTTGGGAGGCAACTCTTAATAAGCAAACCTAACCAGTACCATTCTGTAAACCTTTGGGTTATACAAAATAACTGAACTTAGGGACAGCGGGGTCGGGGGGGTCGGGTGGGGTGGGGTGGGTGGCAGCGGGTGGGACAGGGGCTGCTCTTCTACCCATGGCGTGTGCATGTGTGTTTGTATAGATGTATCTGTTTATTTCCCTGACTTCCACCCCATCTTTAGATTTCCTGCCTTATATGCAGATAGCAATACCCCCACTCACAAATAGTATCCAGCCCCGTCTCTACTGCTTAGCAGGGAAGGTGCAGGTGTATTTTCTACCCATAAGATGAGAGAGACCCCGTGAGTGGAGCCCTTTCTGGGGTCTCTTTGGGAGCAGCCCTGCAGTGCCTGGAGGGGGACTAGGAATCCCTGCCCCTCCTTTAGGGCCTAGGTTGCAGTCCAGGGATTTGACACACCTGGTGGCTTCCTTCTCTCCCTAGGGAACAGAAGTGAGCCCTGGGTTCCGTGTTACCCATGAGACACCCCAGAAAGGCTCTGAGAAAGCCTGAACTTCCCATGGGGCCAGTTTTTATTCAAGCTCATCCTTCCTGTGGAAGATATTTGAGAGAATAGGAATGAGCAGGGCATGCTCACATGCTTTAAGGATCCATGCCCACTGACAGAGGATAGGTTTTCACCACAGACCTCACAGCACAATCCACTCAAGCCCCTGCACAAGGGGCGGTGGGTCTCCTGCACTCTCCCCCAGCAAAAACTGTCTCAGAAAAGCTGACGAGATGGTGGCAGTGGAGCAGCAGAAGAAACACACCTTCCCCACGTTCCCCTGCAGCCCCTGCGGGGACCTCGACTGGTTGTTGGATGGGTCCTTAGAGCTGTGGCTACCGCTGTACAGCGCCCCCCAGCGGCGGAGGCTGACCCGGGTTTGATGGAGGAGGTGACACTCACTGCTGAAGCCCCTGGGCAAGGCCAGGAAGGAGGCTCCCTGGTGGAGAAGTCCCAGGGGGTTAAGACGCACCTGCAGGACACCATCCTCCTGCCAGAGATGGTGGGCAGCATAGTGGGTATCTACAATGGCTAGACCTTCAATCAGGTAGAAATCAAGCCCGAGAGGATTGGTTACCACCTCAGTGATGTCTCTATCACCTACAAGCCTTGGAAGCAGGGCAGCCCCTGCATAGTCATCCTGGGGCCACCCATGCCTCCAGCTGCATCCTTCTCAAGTAGCCTGTTGGGCCAAAAGGGCACAGGCTTGTCTTAAAAATAATAAAACAAAAGCTGCCCTTAGAACCGGTGCAGTGCTGTGGCGCCTGGGTGGCTCAGAATGTTGAGCATCTGCCTTCAGCTCAGGTCATGATCTCCAGGATCTGGAGATTCCTGGAATCGAGCCCCACGTCGTTGAGCTCCCAGCCCGGTGGCGAGTCTGCTTCTTCCTCTCCCTCTGATTCTGCCTCTCCCCCTATGTGTACTCTCTTTCTCTCTCAAATAAATATATTTTTAATAATTTTTATTATGTTATGTTAGTCACCGTACAGTACATCATTAGTTTTTGATGTAGTGTTCCATGATTCACTGCGTATAACATCCAGCAATTGCACTACTGGGTATTTACCCCAAAGATACAGATGTAGTAAAAAGAAGGGTCATATGCACCCCAATTTTCATAGCAGCAATGTCCACAATAGCCAAACTGTGGAAGGAGCTGAGATATGCTTCAACGACGAATGGATGAAGAAGATGTGGTCCATTTATACAATGGAATATTGCTCAGCCATCAGAAAGATGAATTCCCAACATTTGCATCAACATGGATGGAACTGAAGGAGATTATGCTAAGTGAAATAAGTCAAACAGAGAAGGACGATATCATATGGTTTCACTTATTTGTGGAACATAAGGAATAGCATGGAGGACATTAGGAGAAGAGGGAAAAATGAAAGGGGACGGGAATTGGAGGGGGAGATGAACCATGAAAGACTATGGACTTTGGGGAATCAAACTGAGGGTTTCAGAGGGGAGGGGGTAGGGGGGATGGGTGAGCCCAGTGATGGGTATTAAATAAATCTTCAAAAGAAAAAGAAAAAGAACTGGTGCAGTGCTTTGTAAATACAAACTTTAAGCGTTTTCTTACTTCAAGGCTTCACCCTGGCTCTGGCGATTTTCTACATTCTGTAAAAGTCTGTGTTTAGAATCTAGATGACCTCTCTCAACTTGATTTTATTTTTTTTGTTTTTGTTTTTTTTTAATTTTTTATTGTTATGTTAATCACCATATATTACATAATTTGTTTTGGTGTAGTGTTCCATGATTCATTGTTTGTTCATAACACCCAGTGCTCCATGCAGAACGTGCCCTCCTCAATACCCATCACCAGGCTAACCCATCCCCCCACCCTCCTCCCCTCCAGAAACCTCAGTTTGTTTTTCAGAGTCCATCATCTCTCCTGGTTCATCTCCCCCTCTGACTTACTCCCCTTCATTCTTCCTCTCCTGCTATCTTCTTCTTTTTCTTTTTTCTTAAAATATGTTGCGTTATTTGTTTCAGAAGTACAGATCTGTGATTCAACAGTCTTACACAATTCACAGCGCTCACCGTAGCACATATCTTCCCCAATGTCCATCACCCAGCCACCCCATCCCTCCCACCCCCGACCACTCCAGCAACCCTCATCAACTTGATTTTATAATATGAGGGCCACACCAGTATGGACTCAGGGGAACTGGATTTACTCTCTTGCTTGAAACAACAAAGCAACTAAAAAGACACACAAGATGCATGAAATGCAGATTTCCAAGCTACATCAGGCAAAGAAGACAACCTTCCCAGACAGGAAAACACACAGCTGAGTGGAGCCCTACAGCTGCTCCAAGGTACGGCCTCCAGAGTGTTTCCAAGCAAGGCGTGGGGGGAGGGGAAACTGAGAGGAGCCCAGTGGACCTCCTGGAATTGAGGACACTGAGCTGAGAGGACAGCGTCCTGGGGAGGACAGAGCTGCGGAAAGTCACCTAAGCAGAGCTGTGGAGAGGCCCTGGGGTGGCGTGCAGCGTGGTCCTGCTCAGGGCCTCCATAGGAGGCAAGGACAGCAAGTCAGTGGGCAATCATTTAAAGCCTTAAAGGGAACAGGGCCTGGGCTCTCACAGGCAAAATGACCCCTAATCAGGAGACAGATCAATCATCTGAAAATAATTCAGAGCTGACACAGATGTGAGAACCACCAGAAAAGGACATTAAAACATTTATTATAACTGTCTTCCATCAGTTGAAAATGTTAAATAGGTAAATGGAAAAGATAAACAAGACCCTATCTATCTTTTTTAAAAGATTATTTATTTATTTATTTGATAGAGAGAGAGAGAGAGAGAGAGAGCACAAGTGGGCAGAGCGGCAGGCAGAGGGGCAGGCAGAGGGAGAAGAGAAGCAGGCTCTCTGCTGAGCAGAGAGCCCGATGTGGGGCTCTATGTGGGGCTTGATCCCAGGACGCTGGGATCATGACCCAAACCGAAGGCAGATGCCCAACCAACTGAGCCACCCAGGTGACCCTACCTATCTTTATGAGATGAAAACTACAATGTCCAAAAGGAAATGTACTGCAAGGGATTGACAGCAATTAGAAAATGCATAGGAAAAAATTTTGATAGCACTGTATTGAATCTGTAGATCCCTTTGAGTAGTATTGCCATATGAACTACATTCAATCTTCCAATGCATGCATCCAGCTTTTTTCCCATTAGGTCTTTAATCTCTTGCAGCAATGTTTTATACTTTTCAGTGTACAAGTCTTGCTTCTCCTGGAATGAGTTTATTCCTAAATATTTTACTGTTTTGGGTGCTATTGTAAATGGAATTGTTTTCTTAACTTCCTTCTCAGATTGTTCATTGTCAGTGCATAGAAACACAAATGACTTTTGTATATGTGGTGCCCTGGAACTTTATGGAATGAGTTTATGGACTCTAATATTTTTGTGTGTGGAGTATTTGAGATTTTTCTATATTTAGGAGCATGTCGTTGGTAAATAGAGATACAGGTTGATCCTTGAACAATGTGGGGTTAAGGGTGCTGAGTCTCAAGGTCAAAAATCTGTGTATAACTTTTGACTCCCCCAAAACCTAACTACTAATAGCCTCTTGTTGACTGGAAGCCTTACTGATAACATAAAGAGTCGATTAACCCATATTTTGCAAGTTATATGTATTCTACACTGTATACTTATAGTAAAGTAAGCTAGAGAAAAGAAAGTGTTATTAAGGAGATCATAAGGAAGAGAACATACGTTTAGAGTAGTATGCTTTGTTTATAAAAAATGCATGTATAAGTGTACACATACTCTTCCAACCTGTGTTGTACAGGTCAACTGTAGCTTTATTTCTTCCTTCCCACACTCTTTTTTCTCACTTTCAGTTTTGAAACATATTTTGGCCATGGATAGAATTCTATACCTCTGCTTTGGGCCACCCCAGGGTTTTGCCAGCAGAGAGGAGCAGTGACAATGGGAGTTTCCCTATTTTGGGTCACCTCAGCCCCGGAGTCTTGGATCAACATCCACAGCCTAGGCCAAGGAAATAAGACTAGCGGGAGCCCTTAGTCTTTGCACACCTGTTCCAGTTGGAAGGACCACAGTGTCCCCCTGAGGCCCCTGCAAGGAGGGCTCAGAGCCCTTGAGCTGTCCTCAGCAAGAGGCCAGAGCCAATCTCTCCCTCTCTCCTACCCTCCCTCCATCACTCCTACTCTCTCTCCCTCTCTCCCCCTCACACTCCAGGTTGCCTACACTCCATCCTTTTGCTCCTCTTCAGCTTTCCATGTGCACCCCTTTCTCTGCCACCAGCATTCCAGGCTGAGGCCACTAAGCTGTTCTGGGTGGGGAAGCTCAGTGTTGTTCCAGGTGTTGCCTCTAGACATTTCTAAGAGGTTTGCTTGAATCTAAATCAGCTGCTAGAATAAAGGTGTTTTTTAAGAACAGCTGATGTGAAAAATCTAGGTTCCTCTAGGACTGAAGACTTAGAGTGGCAGTGGAACTCTCAGTGCCCACCACCCCTGTGGCAGAATGCACCCTTCACCCAACATTTAGTGGGCGCCTGCTAGGTGCCAGGCTCTGCTCTGAGCAAGGGGCTGCATGGTGAGTAGACCCTAAGTCCTGCCCCATGGAGCCCTGCTCTGCAGACACAGAGAGGGTGGCATGTAGGGGCACAGGTGGTCTGGCCCCCTGCCCCTGCGTAGGGAACTCGCAGTGAGTGCGACAGGTGACACGCAGGGAAGAATGGCAATCGGAGGTCTTCAGCCCAGGAGGTTGGTCTTCATTCTTAGAAGGGCAGCTTTGGGGCTGCAAGAGCAGGTGGGGATGACCCTGGGCCCCGCTTTCCTGCATCTGAGTGCCTGCTGACTCCAGCTCAGTATCAATGTGCAGATGCGCCCAAAGAAAAGACTCAGTGTCTCAGGCCTGGGTGGGTTGGATGGGGCAAGAGGAATTTGAAATCTCTGTTCAGCTGGAGATGGCAGGGACAAGGAGTTCCTTCTCGTTCTATAATATCAACCATCAGCCTCATGTTAGCTACTCTCCGTGGTGGTCAGTTGGCGCCTTTGGCTGTTACCCTTAAAGTTGGTGGCTAGAGCCCACCCCGGGGACCAAACCTACATAAGATCCATCCAGATCTTGCCAGCTGCTTTAGTGGGTCCTGCAGCCCTCACTTCTTCCCCGAATCTCCAGCCAGCTGGTGCCCCCCCCCCCGTCTTTGCCTGCTGCCCCCTGGTCTCCCTGTGCCACCTGGAGGGCTCCTCCCTTAAGTCATCTGCCGCCTGGTGGATTCCAGGGGAACTGCCGGGGCCGAAGCCTGAAGGCACAGGCACTGAATCCCTGACTCCAGTTGGGAGGTCAGAAACCAGGCTCTGAGTCACCACCTGCTGGGACTCCAGGATGTGGCCCCTCACCAGGCAGTGTTTGCCTGGAGACTCCAGGACACATTGATGTGGGACTCTCACCTTCTATCTTTTTTTTTAATGAAATTTACATACAATAAAGTTAACCCATTGTAAAAGTACCCTACAAGGACAGAATTGTTCAGCTACTACCTAGTGTGTTTTAGAGGCTTCCTTCACCTTCCCACACTCCCTCCAGCCCCTCTGCAGACAATCTCTACTCCCTCCTCCAGCCCCAAGCAACATCGATCAGCTTTCTGTCTCTATAGATTGCTCTTTTCTGGACAAATTGAATAAGACACTATGTAGCATTTTGTGACTGGTTTCTTTCACTTTAGTATAATGTTTTTGAGGTTCATCCACGCTGTAACTTGGATCAGATTTCTTTGCTTCTTATTTTGCTGGATAGAATATATATACTTTATATACTACATATATACCACATTTTGTTTGTCCACTCACTAGTTGATGGGCATTTGTGTTGTTGGTCCACATATAAGTGAAACCATATGATAATTGTCTTTCTCTGCTTGACTTATTTAGCATAATCATCTCCAGTTCCATCCATGTCAATGCAAATAGTGGGTATTCATCCTTTCTGATGGCTAATATTCCATTGTATATGTTATATATGAATATGTATATAACCATGGATTATATGTATATAACCACATCTTCTTTATCCATTCATCTGTTGAAGGGCATTTCAGCTCCTTCCAGTTTGGCTATTGTGGACATTGCTGCTATGAACATTGGGGTGCATGTGCCCCTTCTTTTCACTGCATCTGTATTTTGGGCGTAAACACCTACTCATGCTATTCCTGGGTCGTAGGGTAGCTTTATTTTTAACGTCTTGAGGAACGTCCATACTGTTTTCCTGAGTGGCTATACCAGTTTGCATTCCCAAAACAGTGTAAGAGGGTTCCCCGTTCTCCACATCCTCACCAACATTTGTTGTTTCCTGTCTTGTTAATTTTTGCCGTTCTAACTGGTATTTCATTGTGGTTTTGATTTGTATTTCCCTGATGGCTAGTGATGTTGAACATTTTTTCATGGGTCTGTTAGCCGTGTGTATGTCTTCTTTGGAGAAGTGTGCGTTCATCTTCTGCCCATCTCTTGACTGGATTATTTCATTTTGGGGGGTTGAGTTTGAGAAGTTCTTTATAGATCTTGGATACAGCCCTTTATCTGTAATGTCATTTGCACATATCTTCTCCCATTCCATGGGTTGCCTCTTAGTTTTACTGACTGTTTCCTTTGCTGTTCAGAAGATTTTATCTTAATGAAATCTCAATAGTTCATTTTTGCTTTTGTTTCCTTTGCTTTTGGAGACATGTCTTGAAAGAAGTTGCTGTGGCCAATGTCAAAGAGGTTACAGCCTGTGTTCTCCTCTAGGATTTTGATGGATTCCTGTCTCACATTGAAGTGTTTCATCCATTTTGAGTTTATCTTTGTGTGTGGTGTAAGAGAACAGTCCACTTGCATTCTTCTGCATGTAGCTGTACAGTTTTGCTAGCACCATTTACTGAAGAGACTGTCTTTTGTCCATTGGATAGTCTTTCTGGCTTTGTCAAAGATTAGTTGACCATAGAGTTGAGGGTCCATTTCTGGGGTCTCTATTCTGTTCCATTGATCCATGTGTGTTTTTGTGCCAATACCATGCTGTCTTGGTGATCTCAGCTTTGTAATATAGCTAGAGGTCAGGCGTTGTGATGTCCCCAGCCTTGTTTTTCTTTTTCAACATTCCCTTGGCAATTTTTCTGGCTCCATACAAATTTTAGGATTGTTTGTTCTGGCTCTTTGGAGGAATGCCAACGGTATCTTGATAGGGACTGCTTTGAAAGTGTAGACTGTTCTGGGCAGCAGAGACATTTTCACAATGTTTATACTTTCAAGCCATGAGCATGGAATGTTTTTCCATCTCTTCGTGTCTTCCTCAATTCCTTTCATAAGTGTTCTGTAGTTTCTAGAGTATAGATCCTCTACATCTTTGGTTAGGTTAATTCCTCCATATCTTATGATTTTTGATGCTATTGTAAATGGAATTGAATCCTTAATTTCTTTTTTCAGTTACAGTGCTAGTGTATAGCAACACAACTGATTTCTGTGCATTGCTTTTGTATCCTGCCACGTTGTGGAATTGCTGTATGAGTCCTAATAACTTGGGGGTGGAGTCTTTTGGGTTCTCCACATAAAGGATCATGTCATCTGTGAAGAGAGAATTTGACTTCTTCTTCGCCAGTTTGAATGCCTTTTACTTCTTTTGTTGTCATTAGTTTCCTAATGGTGAAACTAATGGTGAGAGTGAGCTTCCCTGTCGTGTTCCTGACCTTAAGGGAAAAAATCTCTCAGTTTTTCCCCATTGAGAATGGTATTCGCTGTGGGCTTTTCATAGATGGCTTTTATGATACTGAGTTATGTTCCCTCTATCCCTGCACTTTGAAGAGTTTTAATCAAGAAAAGATGCTGTATTTTGTCAAATGCTTTCTCCGTATCATTGAGAGGATCATATGGTTCTTGTCTTTTCTCTTATTAGTGTGCTCTATCACGTTGATTAATTTGGGAACATTGAACTACCCTTGCAACCCAGGTATAAATCCCACCTGGTCTGATAGATATTCCTTTTAATGTATTGTTGGATCCTATTGGCTAGGATCTTGGTGAGTATTTTGGCATCAGTGTTCATCAGGGATATTGGTCTGCAATTCTCCTTTTTGATGGGGTCTTTGTCTGGCTTGGGGATCAGGGTAATGCTGGCCTCATATAACAAGTTTGGAAGTTTTCTTTATATTTCTGTTTTCTGAAACAGCCACAGTAGAAGAGGTATAATTTCTTCTTTAAATTTTTGGTAGAATTCCTCTGGGAAGCCATCTGGCCCTGGACTCTTGTTTTTTGTGAGGTTTTAATTACTGTTTCAATTTCCTGACTGGGTATTGGTCTGTTCAGATTGTCTATTTCTTCCTGTTTCAGTCTTGGTAGTTTATAAGTTTCCCGGAATGCATCTATCTCTTCTTGATTGCTTAATTTGTTGGCATATCGTTGCTGGTAATAATTTCTAATAATTGTTTCTATTTCCTTGATGGTAGTTGTGATTTCCTCCCTTTCATTCATGATTTCATTTAATTTGGGTCCTTTCTCTTTTCTTTTGGATAAGTTTGGCCAGTGGTTTATCTATCTTATTAATTCTTTCAGCGAACCAGCTTCTAGTTTCATTGACCTGTTTTTTTTCCCACTGTTTTTCTGGTTTCTATTTCATTGATTTCTGCTCTGATCTCAATTATTTCCTTTCTCCTGCTTGGTAAAGGTCTTTAGTTTCTGTTCTTTTTCCAGGTCCTTTAGGTGCAGGGTTATTGTGTGCACTTGGAATTTTTCTAATTTTTTGATAGCGGCTTGAAAGGCTATGTATTTCCCTCTTAGGACCGCCTTTGTAATACGACATATGTTTTGGACCGATTTGTTTTCATTCTCATTAGTTTCCATGAATTTTTTAAGTTCTTTAATTTCCTGGTCGACCCATTCGTTCTTTAACATGATGCCCTTTAACCTCCAAGTGCTTGAATTCCTCCTAAATTTCTTCTTGTGGTTGAGTTCCAGTTTCAGGGAATAATCTCAGTCTTTTGGTAGCAATTGAGACCTGATTTGTGACCCAGTATGTGGTCTTTTCTGGAGAAAGTTCGGTGTGCCCTCAAGAAGAAGGAGTATTTTGTTGTTTTAGGATGGAATGTTCTGTATATATCTAGGCAGTCCATCTGGTCCTATGTGTCATTCAAAGCTCTTGTTTCTTTGTTGATCTGCTTAGAAGATTAGTCCATTGTTGTGAGTAGAGTGTTAAGTCTCTTACTATTAATGTATTATTATCAATATATTTCTCTATTTTGGTTATTAGTTGGTTTATGTAATTGCTTGCTCCCATGTAAGGGGCATAGATACTTACAATTGTTAGATCTTATTGTTGGATAGAACTTTTAAGTGTGATATATATAGGATCCCTCTACATCTCTTACTACAGTCTGGTTTAAAATCTAATTTATCTGATATGAGGATTGCTACCCCAGCTTTCTTTTGAGGTCCGTTAGTGTGGTAAATGGTTCTCCATCCCCTCACTTGCAGTCTGGAGGTGACTTTAGGTTCAAAATGAGACTCTGGTAGACAGCATATGGCTTGGTCCCACTTTTTAAATCCAGTCTGAAACCGTGTGTCTTTTCATGGGGGCATTCAGCCCAATTACGTTAGGAGTAACTAAGTATTGAAAGATATGAATTTCGTGCCATTTTATTGCCTGTAAACTCCCTGTTTTTATAGATTTTCTGTTTCTTTCTTGTCTATGTGACTCTTGGGTTTCTCTTCACTTATAGAATTCCCCTTAACATTTCTTGCAAAGCCTCCTTGGTGGTCACATATTATTTCAGTTTCTGCCTGTCCTGAAAGCTCTTTAATCTCTCTATCCATTCTGAATAACAGTCTTGCTGGGTAAAGTATTCTTGACTGTTTGTTCTTTTCATTTAGTGCCCTGAACATGTCTTGCCAGCCCCTTCTGGCTTGCTGGGTTTCTGTGGACAGCTCTGATGTTATTCTGATGTTCCTCCCTCTGTACCTAAGAAATCTCTTCCCCTAGCTGCTCTCAGATTAGCTTTCTTGGGTCTAAGATTGGCAAGCTTCATTATTACATGTTGGGGTGTTTATTTATTTTTATTGATTTGGGAGGGGTCCTCTTTGCCTCTTGGACAGGAATGTTTGTTTCCTTCTCCAGATTAGGGAAGTTCTCAGCTATGATTTACTCAAATACACCTTCTAGTCCTTTCTATCTCTGTCCCCTTGTGGATCCCAATAATTCTGACATTGGAATGTTTCAAGACATCATTGATCTCTCTAAGTCTATATCTTCCTCAGCTTCCTTCCTTCCTATCAGCTTATATTCTAGATCACCATTTCGCTCTTCTGCCTCATTCCTCATTTACCCTAGCTGTTAGAATATCCAGTTTAGACTGCTTCTCACTCATAGCATTTTTTTTATTATGTTATGTTAATCACCAGACATTACATCATTAGTTTTTGATGTAGTTTTCCATGATTCATTGTTTGCGCATAATACCCAGTGCTCCATTCAATATGTGCCCTCTTTAATACCCATCACCAAGCTAAACTATCCCCCACCCCCATCCCCTCTAGAACCCTCAAGTTTGTTTCTCAGAGTCCATCATCTCTCATGGTTTGTCTCCCCCTCCGATTTTCCCTCCTTCATTGTTCCCTTCCTACTATCTTCTCCTTCTCCTTCTTCTTCTTTTTTAACATATAATGTATTAGTGTTTCAGAGGTACAGGTTTGTGATTCAACAGTCTTACACAATTCACAGCGATCACCATAGCACATACCCTCCCCAATGTCTATCACCCAGCCACCCCATCCCTCCCACTCCCCACCACTCCAGCAACCCTCAATTTGTTTCCTGAGATTAAGAATTCCTCATATCAGTGAGATCATATGATATATGACTTCCTCTGATTGACTTATTTCACTCAGTGTAATACCCTCCTGTTCCATCCACGTCATTGCAAATGGCAAGATTTCATTCCTTTTGATGGCTGCATATATATACATATATATACATATATACACACCACTTCTTCTTTATCCATTCATGTGTTGATGGACATCTTGGCTCTTTCCATAGTTTGGATATTGTGGACACTGCTGCTATAAACATCGGGGTGCACGTACCCCTTTGGATCCCTACATTTGTATCTTTGGGATAAATACCCAGTAGTGCAGTTGCTGGATCATAGGGCAGCTCTATTTTCAACGTTTTGAGGAACCTCCATACTGTTTTCCAGAGTGGCTACACCAGCTTGCATTCCCACCAACAGTGTAGGAGGGTTCCCCTTTCTCCACATCCCCGCCAACATCTGTCATTTCCTGACTTGTTAATTTTAGCTATTCTGACTGGTGTGAGGTGGTATTTCATTGAGGTTTTGATGTGGAGTTCCCTGATGCTGAGTGATGTTGAGCACTTTTTCATGTGTCTGTTGGCCGTTTGGATACCTTCTTTGGAAAAATCTTGTCTTCTGCCAATTTCTTGATTGGATTATTCGTTCTTTGGGTGTTGAGTTTGATAAATTCTTTCTTCTGCCCATTTCTTGATTGGATTATTTGTTCTTTGGGTGTTGAGTTTGATAAGTTCTTTATAGATTTTGGATACCAGCCCTTTATCTGATATGTCATTTGCAAATATCTTCCCCCATTCTGTCTGTTGTTTTTTGGTTTTGTTGACTGTTGCTTTTGCTGTGCAAAAGATTTTTTATCTTGATGAAGTCCCAATAGTTCGTTTTTGCCCTTGCTTCCCTTGCCTTTGGCGCAAATAATGAATCATTGAACACTACATCAAAAACCACTGATGTAGTGTGTGATGATTAACATAACATAATAAAAAAAAGGAGCCTAAAGAACCATTAGGAATAAGCACTGCCACATTTAGTGGTATGGATTTTAGGTTTGGTACTGATATCAACTTCCTTGTACAAATATGTTTAGAATCAAGAGTGAGACCATGGGATCACATGAAATGAAAGAAAACTGTGCCAAGTGTGAAGATACTAAGTTACCAAAGTTACTCTGAGTTGTATAATTGCTTTGTCCCTTAGGCCTTCATTTCCACCTGCAGAACCTAGAAAACGTTTAATAGAGTCTCCCCTGGCAATCAAATTCAATATGAGGACACAATAATATAAACTGTTAACCCAAACGTTCCATTTTTCCTTAACCTGTATTGAATGCAAGGTATTTCAATTGCCCATTCCCATTTTAGGCAAGACTGCAGTGAAGGCACAGAGTAAAGTGGTACATCCAGGTAAGATTCTGTTTCTTGGTCTACTTCTGTACTCAGCTTCTCAACTTTGTCTGCCAGTGGACCTCTGAACTCACATGGGAAACCCAACAAATATTAAAAATATAGGGTCTCTGGGTTGATCTTGGGAAACAGGCAACATTTAGGATTCTCTCAGGGCTCAGAAAGGCTCTTGATCTGCAAGGACCACGGTAGCTGCCCCAATTTCCGTAGGGGGTGTAACTCTGGATTCCTGATGCATGCACCTTATTTGTCTTTTATTTATCATTTTTATTTAATTTTAGCTAAACTCCATGACCAATGTAGGGCTCTAACTCATGACCTTGAGATCAAGAGTTGCATGCTGTATTGACTGAGCCAGCCATGTGTCCCTCTGGGCAGCTCTTATGGCCAGGCACATACTATGATTTTCATGTTAGCAGAAAGGTTTAAAAATCTAGGAAATGCCTTCAATCTGCTCCACTCCCATTGGCCATGTTTCCTGAGTTCCTGCTATGTACAAGTCTTCTTTCCCACCTACCCATAGAAAAAACCCTCTAGGAACCCAACCCAGATCCTCTGGGATCCCTTTTATCCTTTTTGTGTAATCCTCTCCTGCTCTCAGTGTGTTTGGGCTTCTAAAGACACCTGTGAGTAGGACTGCCCTGGGGCTCCTGGAGCTCCTTTGTACCCAGTCCCAGAGAACGGGGAGTACATGCAGTATACAACCACCAGCCCCATTTATCTCCCCTCCTGAAAGGCACTCAGCACCTCACTAACAGTGCAGGGGTGTGAAATCCCCTTTCCTGGCCTGGGGGAAACTAACTCTGGAAACAAGTTACCTCCAGGTTCTCCTGAACCTGTCAGGACAAATCTCCCCCAAGGCTGTTGGAAATCACACCATACACAGTAATGAACTCAAAATGGTCATTGTGGGTTTTCGTCTCTTAACATGAGATTTGGTCTTCTTCTTTTTTTTTTTTTTTACAATTTCCATGTATCTGCTGAATGTTTTTACATGATGGGATGTGGTTACAAGAAATGCTTTCTTGTCCTTCTTGGTGATTCTCACCTTGGTGTCAACTGGATCATTTTCAGATGAGTGATCTGTCTCCTCATGAGGGCTCATTTCCCCCTCATTTCAATAAAATGCAAACACGACAACCAAGGTTTCTTTTCTAGACCTGCAGATAGAAACTCTCCTACGTTTTCTATGAGAAATAGCGAAACGCTGCTCCTTCATAAAGCAAGCCTGAAAAATGGCGGTGCATTTCTCACTGCACTGGTGTCACCAGTGTCAACTCTGTGGCCCAGCAATGCAAGGGAAAAAAAAAAAAGCAAGATGAAAAGCAAACACTTTATTGTTACACACCCGTTATCAGGGGAGAGCTCAAACACAGTCACTCACTACTCCAATTTATGCAGTCGAGTTTCCCACCTTCGGGGAAATCTCAGGGTTCACTGCATCCTCAGGGCAACGGACAGGCCTCGCTCCTGGAAAACCGCCTGCCTGATCGTGGTATCACCCCTGCCAGGTAAGTGTGACTCGCCCCGCCTCCTCCCTACACCAGCCTCAAGCGCCTTCCACTTACACATAAGATCACTCGCCTAGCCACACCCTAAAGAATCAGCACCCACTCCTGTCCCAAGCATCCTCACCCTCGACACAATACTTCCTAATACAATGGAAGCAACAACACTGCTACTTCCACAGCCCCGGGAATTCTACCGTCGAGAACCGCACCCCAATGTTGTCTAATTTTACATCAGACACGCCGGGTCCATGACATCGAGGGCCTCGTCTCAGTCCCTCCACCACAAGCCATTTCCCTGTCCCCAGCTCCCATCCCACCTTGGATCTCTTCTGATGTCCTTCCTCTTTGACCCCTTCTTCCCTCTCCTCTTCCCTCACACCCTTCTCCTCTTCCTTCTCCTCCCACTGCCTTGGCTTCCTTCCTCCTCTTGCCAGTCACCTGCGCCCTGATTTGGTTACCACTTCTCCTCCCCCTCCCTGCAGCTCTAGCCCCACCATCCCTACACACACACACACACACACACACACACACACACACACACACACACAGCACTCAGCACAGGGAAGGCTGCGCCAGCCAGCCAAGAACATGAGGGAGGACTTTCCACCAGCCAAAGAAAGGCAGATACATATCTCTCTTGCTCTCGCTCTCTCCTCAGAACCTGGTTTGGAGGGGACAGAGTGTGATGGTTGCACATGAGGAGCTCAACCTCCAAGCCAGGCCCCACCTAAACCCCCAGGCCTGGACACCCGAGGGGGTGGGACCAAATGTCCACAACATCTTGTCACTCGGGATGACACCTGCCTGCAACACCCCAAGTGCTAAAAACATCTAGGAGCCTGCATCTTCACTAGGCAGACTCCAAAGGAAGGCCTGTGACCCCCCTTCGTGGCCACCTGGGGGAGGTGCACAAGGATCCCCCTGTTGAAAGGAAGGGGCAGGGCAATTGAAACCATCCTTTCTGCTCCCTTAGACCAGGGTCAAAGTTCATAGCAGGTGGTGAGTGTGGTCCCAGGCGCCCCACTCAGCCACTGCCTTCCCTCCCTCCACAGCTGGGCACTTCCCCTTGTGATGAAGGAGCAGTAGGCAAGCTGAAGACAAAGCTTAAGCTGACACCATGAAACCTCCCCCCACCTCCCACTCCTGGGTGGGATATGTGTGATATTCTATGGAGCTCCCAACTCTCCTAATGTCAATGCTGTACTAGATGGGAAAAACAACCTTAACTTGACCATGGCAAGGCCTCCTACAGTATCTTGTGTGTTGTTAACATATGAAAATCCTTTTGAAATCTCCCATTTCCTTACCTCCTCCAATTCCCAAGTTTATAATCAGCCATCCCTCACAACCCCAGGGCAGCAGCTCTTTCTGCCCTACTGGTCCTGTCTGCCTTTCAAGGGGGAAAAAAAAACAAGTTGGGAAACAAAACCAAAAAACAACTACCCCAAAGAGACTAGTACCTGGGCAATGTTATGGTCATGGATGGAGTGCCCTAGGGTTCTGATTTGCCTTTGTCTTGATTGTGCCTGGAGGTAGTGGTTTATTTTACCAGACGGTTGAAATTAGAAAAGATTGGGGGGGAGGGGCATCCAAATTTACCTGTCACCTGATTTCACAGTGTAGTGGTGGAGAGAATAATGCCCCCTCCCTAAGAGTTCCCCATTCTAATGCCAGGAACCTGTGCACAAGTTCCATCACACAGCAAAATGGACCCTGCAGAGGTGCTTATGTTAAGGACCTTGAGATGGGGAGATGATCCTGGATACGCCAGGTGGCCCCCTGGAATGGCAATGGGGATTTAAAACAAGAAGAGGCAGGGGCGCCTGGGTGGCTCAGTTGATTAAGTGACTGCATTTGGTCATGATCTCAGGGTCCTGGGATCAAGCCCACATCGGGCTCCCTGCTCACGGGAAGCCTGCTTTTTCCTTTCCCACTTCCCCTGCTTATGTTCCCTCTCTCGTGGTCTCTCTGTCAAATAAATAAATAAATAAATAAATAAATAAATAAATAAATAAATAAATAAATAAAAATCTTAAAAAAACCAGGAAGAGGCAGAGAAGGAGGTCAGAAGGATGCTGTGTGAGGAAGACTCTGCCTGCTGTGGCTGGGGCTGAGTATGGAGGAGGGATCCTCTAAAAGCTGGAATGGGCAAAGAGACACAATGTCTTGTTAACCTAAAAAATAGAAAGCACCAGTTATTTTACCAGCAAAAATGGGACTTGTGGGGAATAAAAGGGAAAGGCGATCTAGGACAAACAAGCAAAACCACAGGTGAGTCTGGAGAACAAAGGAGAGGTATGCTCTTCTTTTTGGAGAAAAGTCAGTTGGGAAGGCTGTTATAAACTGAGCTGGAAGTGTGCTGGCCTCTCCCTGAGGGGTCAAGACTAACATTTCTTAACTCTGGCCGGGTTAGTAGAGGCATATGCCTGTGCACTGTCAAGTCCCTGGATGGAGTTCTGGTGAGTTTTGAATGAGATCTCATGAAATTTGGACTGAGACCCTCACGAGACTTGGAGTGATCTCACGAGATTTAGCTACAAGTCATGAGACATATTTGAGAGATCTTATGAGATTTAGATTGAGATCTCATGAGATTTGGACAAAATCTCAGAGATTTGTGTGGAAATCTTGTGAGACCTGAGTGAGATCTCATGAGATTTTGACTGAATACCTGCAAATATGGGTGAGATCTCATGAGATTTGAATGGAGTTCTGGAAAGATTTGAATGAGATCTCACAGGTTTTGGACTGAATTCTCATGAGAATAAAACTGAGATCTGGTGACATGTGGACTAAGAAACTTACAAGATTTTTGTCAAAATGTGCGTGAGATCTCACAAGACTTTGAATTAAATGTGGTGAGAATTGGATGAGATCCAACAAGATTTGAACTGAGTTCTCATGAGATTTGGACAGAGATTTGTAGAGATTCGGATGAAGACCTCACGAGAGTTGTGCAGAAATTTCAAGAGATGTTGGTGAGATCTCACGAGATAAGACCCAGGAATGGCGAGACTTGGATGAGATCTCACGAGATTTGGACTGAGTTCTCAGGAGATTTGGACAAAATATCAGAGATTTGGGTAGAAATCTTGTGAGTCCTGAGTGAGAACTCAGGAGTGTTGGATGGACTTCTGGCAAGATTTGGATGATATCTCAGGAGTGTTGGACTGAGTTCTCAGGAGATTTGAAATGAGAGCTGGTGAGATTTGAAGGAGATCTCCCGAGACTTGGACTGAGTTCTCACAAGATTTGGACAAAATCTCAGATATTTGAGTAAAAATCTTCTGAGAACTTAGTGAGATCTCATGAGATTTTGACTGAATTCCTGTGAGATTTCAATGAAATCTCATGAGATTTGGACAGAGTTCTGGCAAGATTTGAATGAGAGCTGATGAGATTTTAACTGAGACCCTCACAAGACTTCGCCTGATCTCATGAGATTTAGCTAGAAGACTTGACACTTGTGCGAGAGATCTCACAAGATTTACTTTGAGATTTGGCGAGATTTTAAGGAACTCTCATGAGATTTGGACTGAGTTCTCATGAGATTTGGACAAAATCTCAGATATGTGGTTAGAAATCTTGTGCGACTTAGGTGAGATCTCATGAGATTTGGGTGGAGTTCCGGTGAGATTTGGATGAGATCTCACAAAATTTGGATGGAATTCTGGCAAGATTTGGATGAGATCTCATGAGTTTTGGACTGAGTTCTCATGAGAATTGGAGTGAGATCTGGTGAGATGTGAACTAAGAAACTCATGAGATTTTTGTCGAAATCTTGTGAGATATGCATGAGATCTCACGAGACTTTGAAATAAATCTGGAGAGAACTGGATGAGTTCCGATGAGTTTGGCCTGAATTCTCATGAGATCTGGACTGAGATTTGTTGAGATTTGGATGAAGACCTCATGAGATTTGCATAGAAATCTCACGAGATGTGTGTGAGATCTCAAGAGGTTGGACTGAGGAATGGTAAGAATTGGATGAGATCTCACAAGAATTGGACAGAGATCTGGCAAGACTTGAATGAAATCTCATGAGATTTGGACTGAGTTCTCATGAGATTTGGTCTAAGATCTCATGAGATGTTTGTAGAACTCTCATGAGAGGTGTGTGAGGTCTCACGAGAATTGGACAGACTTCTCACAAGTTTTGGGCTGAGTTCTCAACACATTTGGAATGATCAGAGATTTAGTTAGAAATCTCATGAGGCATGCATGAGGTATCATATTTGGAATGAGATCAGGTGAGAATAGGATGAGATCTCATGAGATTTGTACTGTGTTCTCATGAGACTTGGACTGATTTCACGAGATTAAGCTAGAACTCCTGAGAGAAGTGTGAGAAATCTAAGGAGATTTGAATTTAGATCTGATGAGATTTGAAGGAGATCTCATGAGATTTGGACTGAGTTCTCATGAGATTTAGACAAAATCTCAGGTATATGGGTTAAAATCTTGTGAGACCTGAGTGAGATCTCATGAAATTTCGACGGAATTCCTGCGAGATGTCAATGAGATCTCACAAGATCTGGACTGAGTGCTCACAAGATTTGGACAATTATTTCAGAGATTTGGATAGAAATCTTGTGACACCCAAGTGAGATTTCATGAGATTTGGATGGCGTTCCTGAGAGATTTGGATGAGATCTCATGAAATTTGAATGGATTTCTAGCGAGATTTCAGTGAAATCTCACAAGATTTGGACTGAGGCCATCACGATTTTTGGCCTGATCTCACGAGATTTAGCTAGAAATCTTGACACATGTGTGAGAGATCTCACGAGATTTAGATTGAGATCTGGCATGATTTGAAGGAGATCTCATGAGATTTAGACTGAGTTCTCATGAGATTTGGACAAAATCTCAGATTTGGGTAGAAATTTTGTGAGCCCTGAGTGAGTTCTCATGCAATTTGGATGGACATTAGCAAGATTTGGATGAGAACTCACAATGTATGGACTGAGGTCTCACGAGAATTGGACTGAGACCTCAGGAGATGTGGAATAAGAAACTCATGAGATTTTTGTTGAAATCTCATGAGATGTGCATGAGATCTCACAAGACTTTGAATTAAATCTGGTGAGAATTGGATGAGATCTGACAAGGTATGGACTGAGTTCTCACAAGGTTTGGACTGATATTTATTGAGATTTGGATGAAGAACTCTCCAGATTTGTGTAGAAATCTCACAAGATGTCAGTGAAATCTCAGGAAATTGGCCTGAGAACGGTAAGACTTGGATGAGATCTCACAAGATTTGGATTGAGATCCTGTGAGACTTGGATGAGATCTCAGGAGATTTGGACTGAGTTCTCACGATTTTTGGGCTGAGTTCTCACCACATTTGGACTGATCACAGAGATTTAGCTGGATATATCGTGAGACGTGCATAAGCTATGATGAGATTGGGACTGAAAATTGGGGAGAATAGGATGAGATCTTACAAGATTTGGACTGTGTTTTCTTGAGACTTGTCCTGATCTCACGAGATTTAGCTGAAACTCTTGAGAGAAGTGTGAGAGAACTCAAGACATCTGGATTGAGATCTGGTGAGATTTGAAGGAGAGATCACAAGATTTGGACTGAGTTCTCATGAGATTTGGACAAAATCTCAGATACTTGGGTAGAAATCTTCTGAGATGTAAGTCAGATCTCACGAGATTTGGATGGAGTTCTGGCGAGATTTGAATGAGATCTCACAAGATCAGGACTGAAACCATTACAAGACTTGGACTGATCTCACAAGTTTTAGTTAGAACTCTTGAGACAAGTTCCAGAGATCTCACTAGTTGTAGATTGAGATCTCACGAGATTTGGACAAAACCTCAGAGATTTGTGTAGAAACATTGTGGGACCTGAGTGAGATCTCACAATATTTGGACTGAGTTCTTCCCGAGATTTGGACTGATCTCATGAGATTTAGCTAGAAGTACTGACACATGTGCAAGAGATCTCACAAGATTTAGATTGAGATCTGGTGAGATTTGGACGGAGTTCTCACGAGATTTAGACAAAATCTGATATTTGGGTAGAAATCTTGTGAGACGTGAGTGAGATCTCATGGGATTTTGACTGAATTCCTGCAAGATTTGGATGAGATCTCATATGATATTTGGATGGAGTTCTGGCGAGATTTGAGTAAGAGCTCTTGAAATTTGGACTGAGACCCTCAGGAGCCTTGGACTGATCTCACGAGATTTAGCTAGAAGTCTTGATATATGTGTGAGACATCTTGTGAGATTAAGATTGAGATCTAGTGAGACTTGAAGGAGGTCTCACGAGATTTGGACTGAGACCCTCGCAAGTCATGACCTGATCTCATGAGATTTAGCTAGAAGTATTGACACATGTGCAAGAGATCTCACAAGATTTTGATTGAGATCTGGAGAGATTTGAAGGAGATCTCATGAGATTTGGACTGAGTTCTCACAAGATTTGCACAAAATCTCAGATATTTGGGTAGAAATCTTGTGAGCCCTGAGTGAGTTCTCACACGATTTGGATGGACATCTGAGATTTGGATGAGAACTCACGATTTATGGATGGAGGTGTCACAAGAATTGGACTGAGATCTGGGGAGATGTGGACTAAGAAACTCATGGGATTTTGGTCAAAATGTCATGAGATGTGCATGAGATCTCACAAGACTTTGAATTAAATCTGGGGAGAATTGGATGAGATCCGAGGAGGTTTGGACTGAATTCTCACTAGATCTGGACTGAGATTTATTGAGATTTGGATGAAGACCTCATGATATTTTTGTAGAAATCTCATGAGATCTCAGTGAGATCTCATGAAATTCACCTGAGGACTGGTGAAACTTCGATGAGATCTCTTGAGATTTGGACTTAGAATCTGGCGATACTTGGATGAGATCTCATGAGGTTTGGACTGAGTTGTCATGAGATTGGGTCTAAGATCTCATGAGATTATCTCATGAGAGCTGTGTGAGGTCTCACGAAATTTGGACTGAGTTCTCACTAATTTTAGGCTGAGTTTTCACCACATTTGGACTGATCACAGAGATTAGCTAGATACCTCGCGAAATGTCTGTGAGTTATGATGAGCTTGGGATTGAGAATCAGTGAGAATAAGATGAGATCTCATGAGGTTTGGACAGTGTTTTCATGAGACTTGTCCCGATCTCATGAAATTTACCTAGAACTCTTTAGAGAAGTGTGAGAGAACTCAAGAGATCTGGATTTAGATCTGGCAATGTTTGAAGGAGACCTCATGAGATTTGGACTGAGTTCTCATGAGACTTGGACAAAAATCTCAGATATTTGGGTAGTAATCTTGTGAGACCTAAGTTAGGTCTCATGAGATTTTGACGGAATTCCTGTGAGATTTGAATGTGATCTCATGAGATTTGGATGGAGTTCTGGCCAGATTTGAATGAGATCTCATGAGATCCTGTCTGAGACCATCAAGAGACTTGGACTGATCTCACAATATTTAGTTAGAACTCTTGAGACAAGTTTGAGAGATCTCACAAGTTCTAGATTGAGATCTCATGAGATTTGGACTGAGTTCTCAGGAGATTTGAACAAAACCTCAGAGATTTGTGTAGAAACATTGTGAGACCTGAGTGAGTTCTCACAATATTTGGACTGAGTTCCACACAAGACATGGAGTCATCTCACAAGTTTTAGCTGGAAATATTGACACATGTGTGAGAGATCTCAAGAGATTCAGATTGCGATCTGGAGAAATTTGAAGGAGATCTCACGAGATTTAGACTGAGTTCTGATGAGATTTGGACAAAATCTCAAAGATTTGGGTAGAAATCTTGTGAGACTTGAGTAAGGTCTCATAAGATTTTGACTGAATTCCTGTGAGATTTGATTGAGCTCTCACCAGATTTGGACTGAGACCCCATGAGAGTTGGACTGATCTACCGAGGTTTAGCTAGAAGTCTTGACACATGTGTGAGAGATCTCATAAGATTAAGTATGAGATCTGGTGGTATTTGAAGGAGATCTCATGGGATTTGGCCTGAGACCCTCACGAGACATGGCATGATCTCACGAGTTTTAGGTAGAATTATTAAGACATGTGGAGGGATCTCTCAAGATTTAGATTGAGATCTGCCAAGATTTGAAGGAGATCTCATGAAGTTTGGACTGAGTTGTCACTAGATTTGGACTATGATCTCATGAGATTATCTCGTGAGAGCTGTGTGAGGTCTCACGAGATTTGGACTGAGTTCTAACGAGTTTTAGGCTGAGTTCTCACCACATTTGGACTGATCACAAAGATTTAGTTAGATATCTCCTGAGACATGTGTTAGCTATGATCAGATTGGGACTGAGAATAGGTGATATTAGGATGAGATCTCACCAGAATCGGACTGTGTTTTCCCAGAAACTTGTCCTGATTTCATGAGATTTAGCTGGAACTCTTGAGAGAAGTTTGAGAGAAATCAAGAGATTTGGATTGAGATATGGCGAGATTTGAAGGAGATCTCATGAGATTTAGACTGAGTTCTCATGAGATTTGGACAGAATCTCAGATATTTGGGTAGAAATCTTGTGAGACCTAAATCAGATCTCACGAGATTTGGACAGAATCCTGCGAGATTTGGATGAGATTGCATGATACTTGGATGGAGCTCTGGTGAGATTTGAATGAAATCTCATGAGAGTGGGATTGAGACCATGATGAGACTTGGACTGATATCATGAGATTTACTTAATACTCTTGAGACAGGTTTGAGAGTTCTCATGAGTTGTTGATTAAGAATTTATGAGATTTGTAGGAGATATCATGAGATTTGGACTGGTTCTCATGAGATTTAGACAAAATCTCAGAGATTTTTTAGAAATCTTGTGAGACCTGAGTGCATTCTCATGATATTTGGGCTATGTTCCTCATGAGACTTGGACTGATCTCATGAGATTTAGCTAGAAGTATTGACACATGTGCAAGAGATGTCATGAGATTGAGATTAAGATCTGGCGAGATTTGAAGGAGAGGTCACGAGATTTTGACTGAGTTCTCACAAGATTTGGACAAAATCTCAGAGATTTGGGTAGAAATCTGGTGAGACCAGAGTGAGATCTCGTGAGATTTTGACTGAATTCCTGTGAGATTTGAAATAGATCTCACCAGATTTGGACCGAGACCCACACGAGACTTGGACTGATATAATGAGGTTTAGCTAGAAGTCTGGACACATGTGCAAGAGATCTCATGAGATTTAGATTGAGATCCAGTGAGATTGGAAGTAGATCTCCAGAGGTTTGGTCTGAGTTCTCTTGAGATTTGGCCAAAATTTCATAGATTTCGGTAGAAATCTTGTGAGACCTAAGTGATATCTCTCAAGGATTGGATGGACATCTGGCAAGATCTGGATGAGATCTCATGAGTTTTGGATAAAGGTCTCATGAGAATTGGCACGAGATCTGGCGAAATGTAGACTAAGAGATTCACGAGATTTTTGTCGAAATCTCGTGAAAAGTGTGTCAGACCTCACGACACTTTGAATTAAACCTAGCCAGAATTGGATGAGATCCAACGAGATTTGGATTGAGTTCTCACGAGATTTGGACTGAGATCTGGCGAGACTTTGATGAGATCTCATGATATTTTGACTGTGTTCTCACAGGCCTTGGACAGGTCCCACGAGATTTAGCTGGAACATTTGATAAAAGAATGAGAGATCTCAAGAGATTTGAATTGAGATCTTATGAGATTTGAAGATCTCACGATATTTGGACTGAGTTCTCAGGAGATTTGGACAAATCTCAGAGATTTAGGTAGATATCATGTGAGAATTGAGTGAGATCTCCTGGGATTTTGACTGAATTCCTGACAGACTTGAAAGAGATCTCATGAGATTTGGAAGAGTTCTGGTGAGATTTGGACTGAGACCATCAAGAGACTTGGCCCGATCTGATGAGATTTAGCTAGAAGTATTGAGACATGTGGAGCGCTCTCATGAGATTTAGATTGAGATCTGGTGAGATTTGAAGGAAATCTCATGAGATTTGGCCTGAGTTCTCACGATATTTGGACAAAGTCTAAGGGATTTTGGTAGAAATCTTGTGAGACCTGAGACCTCACAATATTTGGATGGACTTGTTTGAGATTTCGATGAGATTTCACAAGTTATGGACTGGATTCTCATGAGAATTGGACTGAGGTCTCGTGAGATATGGACTAAGAAACTCAGGAGATTTTGTTGAAATCTGAGATATGCAGGATATCTCACAAGACATTGAATTAAATCTGGTGAGGATTGGAGGTGATCTGACAAGATTTGGACTGAGGTCTCATGAAATTTGGACTCAGATTGGCTGAGACTTGAATGATATCTCATGAGATTTGGAATGAGTTCTCAGGAGATTTCCTCTGGATCTCAAAATATTTTTGTAGAAATCTCGTGAGAGGTTTATGAAGTCTCACGAGATTTAGACTGGGTTCTCATGAGTTTTGGGTTGAGTTCTCACCACATTTGGACGGATCACAGAGATTTAGCTAGAAATCTCACCAGATGTGCATGAACTATGATGAGATTGAGACTGAGATCTGGTGAGAATAGGATGAGATCTCATGAGATTTGAACTGTGTTCTCACGAGACTTGGACAGAGCTCACAAGAGTGAGCTAGAACTCTTGAGAGAAGTGTGAGAGCATTCAAGAGATATGGATTGAGGTCTGGTGAGATGTGAAGGAGATCACATGAGATTTGGACAGAGTTCTCACGAGACTTAGACAAAATCTCAGGTATTTGTACAGAAAATTGGTGAGACCGAAATCAGACCTCCTGGGATTTCAACAGAATTCCTGAGAGAATTCGATGATATCTCATGAGATTTGCATGGAGTTCTGGTGATATTTGAATGAGATTTCATGAGATTGGGAAGGAGACCATCATGAGACTTGGACTGATCTCACAAGATTAGATAAAAGTTTTGACACATGTGGGAGAGATCTCACGAGATTTAGATTGAGATCTGGTGAGATTTGAAGGAGATCTCATGAGATTTGGACTGAGTTCTCATGAGATTTGGACAAAATCTCAGAGATTTTGGTAGAAATCTTGTGAGACCTGATTGACATCGCATGAGATTTTGACTGTATTCCTGTGAGATTTGGATGAGATCTCATGAGATTTGGATGGATTTCTGGCGAGATTTAAATGAGATCTCCTGAGGTTTGGACTGAGTTCTCACAGGAATAGGACTGAGATCTGGCAACATGTGGACTAAGAAACTCACGAAATCCTTCGAGATTTGGATGAGATCTCCCGAGATTTGGATGGAGATGTGGTGAGATTTGAATGAGATCTCACGAGATTTGAATTGAGACCCTCACGAGACTTGGACTGATCTCACGAGATTTAGATAGAAGTCTTGACATATGTGCGAGAGATCTCATGAGATTTACATTGAGATCTGGCAAGATTTGAAGGATATCTCATGAGATTTGGACTGAGTTCTCATGAGATTTGGACAAAATCGCACAGATTTGGGTAGAAATCTTGGGAGACCTGAAGTGAGATCTCACAAGATTTGGACAGTGTTCTGGTGAGATTTGAATGAGATCTCATGAAGTTTGGACTGAGTTCTCATGAAAATAGGACAGAGATCTGGCGACATATGGACTAAGAAACTCAGGAGATTTTTGTCGCAATTTTGCGAGATGAGTGTGAGATATCATAACTTTGAATTAAATCTGGCGAGAATTGGATGAGATCTGAAAAGATTTGGAAGGAGTTTTCATGAGATTTTGACTGAGATTTCTTGAGATTTGGACAAAGACATCATGAGATTTGTGTAGCAGTTTCACGCGATGTCAGCAAGATCTCAAGAGGTTGGACCGAGGATTGGTGAGACTTGGATGAGATCTCATGAGGTTTGGACTGAGTTCTCACAACATTTGGACAAAATCACAAAGACCTGGACAGAAATCTTGTGAGACCTGAGTGAAATCTCATAATCATGCAACTGAATTCCTGCAAGAGTTGGATGATACCTCACGAGATTTGGACGGAGTTCTAGTGAGATTTGAATGAGATCTCATGAGATTTGGATTGAGACCCTCACGAGACTTAGACTGATCTTACGAGATTTAGATAGATGTCTTGACACATGTGCGAGTGATCTCACGAGATTTAGATTGCGATTTTGCGAGATTTGAAGGAGATCTCGTGGGATTTGGACTGAGTTCTTTTGAGATTTGGCCAAAACCTCGTAGATTTTGGTACAAATCTTGTGAGACCTGTGACAGCTCACAAGGTTTGGACCGACTTCTGGTGAGATCTGGATGAGATCTCACGAGTTTTGGATAGAGATCTCATGAGAATTGGCCTGAGATCTGGCGAGGTGGGGCCTAAGAGACTCACAAGATTTTTGTCAAAATCTCATGAAATGTGCGTAAGATCTCACGACACATTGAATTAAACCTGGTCAGAATTGGATGAGATCCAGTGAGATTTGGACTGAGTTCTCATGAGATTTGGACTAAGATCTGGTGAGACTTGGATGCGATCTCACAATATTTGGACTGTGTTCTTACAGGACTTAGATCTCACGAGATTTAGCTAGAACACTTGATAGAAGAATGAGAGATCTCAAGAGATTTGAATTGAGATCTGATGAGATTTGAAGGAGATATCATGATATTTGGACAAGTTCTCAGGACATTTGGACAAAATCTCAGAGATTTAGGCAGAAATCATGTGAGACTTGAGTGAGATCTCCTGGGATTTTGACTGAATTCTTGCGAGATTTGAAAGAGATCTCATGAGATTTGGACAGAGTTCTGGTGAGATTTGAATGAGATCTCACAAGATTTGGACTGAGACCATCAAGAGACTTGGCCTGATCTCACGAGATTTAGCTGGAAGTCTTGAGACATGTGCGAGAGAGCTCATGAGATTTAGATTGAGATCTGGCATGTTTTGAAGGGGATCTCACAAGATTTGGACAAAATCTCAGAGATCTGGGTAGAAATCTTCTGAGACCTTAGTGAGATCTCATGAGATTTTGACTGAAGCCCTGCGAGATTTTGGTGAGATCTCACGAGATTTGGATGGAGTTCTGGTCAGATTTGAATGAGATCTCACGAGGTTTAGACTGAGTTATCACGAGAATAGGACAGAGATCTGGTGACATGTGGACTAAGAAACTCATGAGATATTTGTCTGAATCTCACAGGACGTGCGTGAGATGTCATGAGAATTTGAATTAAATCTTGGAGAATTGGCTGAGATCCAACAAGATTTGAACAGCGTTATCATGAGTTTTGGACTGAGATCTGTTGAGATTTGGATGAAGACCTCAGGAGATTTGTGTAGAAATCTCACGAGATATCAGTGAGATCTCAAGAGATTGGCCTGAGGACTGGTGAGACTTGGATGAGATCTCACGAGATTTGGACTGAGTTCCCACGAGATTCGGACAAAATCACAGAGATTTGGGCCGAAATTTTGTGAGACCTGAGTGAAATCTCATGAGCATTCGACTGAATTCCTGTGAGATTTGGGTGAGATCTCACAAGAATTGAATTGAGACCCTCATGAGACTTGGACTGATCTCACAAGATTTAGATAGAAGTCTTGACACGTGTGGGAGAGATCTCACAAGATTTAGATTGAGATCTGGCAAGATTTGTAGGAGATCTCACGAGATGTGGACTGAGTTCTCATGAGATTTGGACAAAATCTCAGAGATTTTGGTAGAAATCTTCTGAGACCTTAGTGAGATCTCATGAGATTTTGACTGAAGTCCTGCGAGATATTGGTGAGATCTCATGAGATTTGGATGGAGTTCTGGTCAGATTTGAATGAGATCTCACAAGGTTTAGACTGAGTTCTCACAAGATTTTTCTAAGATCTCTCTAAGATTTTTGTAGAAGTCTTTTGAGAGGTATGTGAGGTCTCACGAGATTTGGACTGAGTTCTCAAAAGTTTTGGGCTGAGTTCTCAACACATTTGGACTGATCACACAGATTTCACTAGAAATCTCACGAGACATCCATGAGGTATCATATTTGGACTGAGATCCAACAAGAATAGGATGAGATCTCACGAGATTTGTACTGCGTTCTCATGAGACTTGGACTGATCTCACGAGATTAACCTAGAACTCTTGAGAGAAGTGTGAGAGATCTCAGGAGATTTTAATTGAGATCTGGTGAGTTTTGGGCTGAGATCTGGCTAGATTTGGACTATGATCTCATGAGAATTGTTCAGAAATCTCACGAGATGGGCTTGGGACCTGGAGAGATTTGGAAGAGATCTCACAATATGTGGACTGAGTTTTCACGAGCTTTGGATTATGATTTCACGAGATTTGGGTAGAAATCTCGTGAGATGTGCGTGAGATCTCATGAGATTTGGACTGAGTTCTCACAGGACTTTGACCAAGATTGTTGGGATTTGAATGAGGTCTCACGAGATTTGGTTGAAGATCTCACAAGATTTGTGTTGAAATCTCGTGAGATGTGTGTGAGATCTCACCAGATTTGGACATAGATCTGGGGATATTTGGATGAGTTCTCATGAGAGTTCACTGAGTTTTCATGACATTTGGACTGAGATCTTATGAGATTTGGACTGAAATTTCACAATTTTTGGACCAAGATCTCATGACATATGGGTAGAAATCTTGTGAGACATGCTTTCATGACATTTGGACTGAGATCTCAAGAGACTTGGACTGAGATCTGGATAGATTTGGATGAGATCTCATGCATTTTGGATGGATCTCACCAGATTTACCCCCAAATCACCAGAGGTCTGGTGAAGGGAAGAGGTGTATTTTATTTTCTGGGGTGTTGTGAGGCTAATACAGACAACCTTAAATTTTTGAAGGCCTGGGAAAGCCCCCAGGGACCTTACCTCTGTTCTCACCAGTCCTGGCTTGGGGCCTTTTGCTTTTCCTTTCTCCTACAGCCTCCCATTTCTCTCACCTCTGGATGAGAATGAGTAAGAATCCAATGTGCCCATTTATCCTGAATCAATGCTCCCTTATTACCTGCTCGAAGGCAGGATGCTTAAACACCAGATATTTAAGTGTGAGACACTTTGTATCTTCCTGAAGGTCGTGTCTGGGACCAATGATGAAAGTAGAATTCTGCCCCATGCTCATATGTGCATTCCCTACTGACATAAGGAGTGCCAAGAAGGCTCTCCTAGGGAGTGCCAGTTCTCCCCAAGGGCCAGGGTGTTTTGACACAGATCCGTCAGCTTTTGGCCCTAGGTGTTAATGGCTTGGCCCAAGATAGCATGAGATTTGGATGAGATCTCTCAAGATTCGGGCTGAGATCTCCTGAGATTGGTTGAAATCTCAAGAGATTTGTACTGAGATCTCACAAGATTTTCCCCAAGATCATGTGATGTTTGGCTACAGAAAGAGGTATCTTTTACTTTTTTTTTTTTTCTGGGTGGTTGTGTGGTTGATACAGACAGCCTTAATGTTTTCAATGCCTGGGAAAGCCTTTGTTCTCACTTGTCTTGCTTGGAGGGCACACTGCTTCTTCCTTCGCCTCTTCCCTCCTCATTCTGTCATTTGTGTTTAGTGTGAATAAGTGTTCATCAGGCCCATTCATTCTGAATTCAGTGCTCCCTTATTACCCACACTTCCCCCAGGATATTGCAGTACCAGGGATTTAGGTGTAAGTCAGCCTGTTTCTTCCTTCACATCGTGCCTGAGAGCATTTCTAAAACTAGAGATATTGGACATTGTGCCCACTTCTGGCATGTGCCATCCCTACCTACCTAAGGGGCACAAAGCAGGTTCTTCTAGGGAGTGCCAGTTCCATCCAAAGGCCTGAGAGCTTTGGCCAGAAACCGCATGAGTTTTGATCCTAGATCTCGCTGGCTGGCCCGAGGTCTCACTGGGCTTGAATAACATGAGATTTGTACAGAGATCACATGAGATTTGCCCCGAGATCACGTGAGATCTGGCAAAGCCAGGAGCTGGCTTCTTCCTGCAGTTGGTGAATCTCACACAGTCTGTCCTGAAAGATCGAACGCCTAGGATAGCACCCAGGGAGACTTCCTGTGTGTTCAGATGACCCAGCTCTCAGACTCCTTGACTCTTCCTGTGACTAAAACCCTCCTGTGTCTCTCCCTTCTCACGTAATTGTCAGTAAGGTTCTTCCAGCCCATTTATCCCAATTTCAGTGCTCCATGTGGACCCCAACATTAGAATGGCATCTGTGGGCTTTGTGGAAAGCCAGGTGTTCCCAGGTTCCCCAGACAGGAATGCCCATGTGCTCATGATTGTGCTGCCTAGGCATCTTCTCTCATTCTTTATGTTGTCATTTGGTTTTGTTGACCATTTCCTTTGCTGTGCAAAGGCTTTTTATCTTGGTGAAGTCCCAACTGTTCATTTTCGATTTGTTTCCCTTGACTTTGGAGATATGTCTAGCAAAAATTTGTCAGACAGGTTGCTGCCTGTATTCTCCCTTAGGATAATAAAAATAATCAGCTCAACATCACTCAGTGGTCAGGGAAATACAAATCAAAACCACAATGAGATACCACCTCACACCAATGAGAATGGATAAAATGAACAACTGTGGAAACAACAGATGTTGGCAGGGACATGGAGAAAGGGGAACCATCTTACACTGTTGGTGGGAATACAAACTGGTGCAGCCCTCTGGAAAACTGTATGGAGTTTCCTCAAAATGTTACAAATAGAGCTGCCCTATGACCCATCAACTGCATGCCTAAGTGTTTATCCAAAGGAGGCACACATACTGATTTGAAAGGGCACAGGCACCCCAACGTTTATGGCAGCAATGTCCACAATACCCAAACCATGTCCCTATTCTCAATTTTATTGTAGATTTTTGGCCTTCTTCGTACCATTTCCATCCCCTTGCTGATTTTTTATTTAGGGTTCATTTACATATGGGGACCTGGGGGATTTTACCCACATAGCCAGCACCCAAGGATTGGTTGTGAGTTCCCACTTCAGTCCTGTACTATGTGAGAGCATCCATGTCTGATATCCCAAAAGAAAGGTGGCCATCCTTTCCTTGAGCTTAAGATGTCCTCCTTCTGAAGAACAGAACTGTCACCAATATGCTGCATGCTGAAGGATCTTGAGCTTGAGATGCCCTTCTTCTGAGGAACAGAACTGTCATCGATACGCTGCATGCTGAAGGATCTGGTGAGCTCAGGAAGTGCTCTTTCAAGGCATATTGCACCACAGCCTGCATCAGCTGGGAGTCCCAACATACTATACCTGAATCACTGTAACTTCTATCCATTCATGGGAAGGGCAATTAAAAGAAGCCAACACCAGATTTCCCTCCTTTCTGAAGGAAGAATGCAGAGTTCTTGTTAATAGGGCTCCCAGGTGTTGGCAATGGAGATTTCCTGTCACCCAAGGCCACAGTTGTTCCTCATTCCTGGGACTGAGAATTGGGTTGCTAAGAGATTGTCCTAGTCACTTCAGTCAAAACATTATGTCTCATCTCACCTCTAATAGACACACTTGGCCCACCATATATCCATTTCCATCCCCTTGCTCTTTTTTGGTCTAGGTTCACCCTGTGGGCCATTCCGATCCACTGTCTCAGAGGACTATCCTCTTCTTTTAAAAAAATTTTTTTTAAAGATTTTATTTATCCATTTGAGAGACAATGAGGGGGAGAGAGAGAGCATGAGAGGGGGAGGGTCAGATGGAGAAGCAAACTCCCCACTAAGCAAGGAGCCCAATGCAGGACTCAATCCTGGGACTCCAAGATCATGACCTGAGCCAAAAGCAGTCGCCTAACCAACTGAGTTACCCAGGAGCCTGGAATATCTTCTTCTTTAAACTGGGAAGTCTGGAAGATTCCTTGTGACTGCGGGGGAGTGTGGCCCATGGGGCCCTCTTGAAATTTAGTTTCAGAACAATATTTTCATGAGGAGACCTAAGGCATTTGAAGATTCCAAAGAGTGAGTACATGTGCGTGTGTGTGTGTGTGTGTGTGTGTGTGTGTGTGTGTGTGTGTGTAGGCTTGGCTGGAGGATTTTAGAAGGTGCTGGCCTCATTTCTGGGGTAAGAGGAAAAACTAGACATCTCATTACAGATTTAGTCCATTCCCATTTTAAATGTAGATTATTGGCACTTCTTATATACATTCCTATAGTCTTACTGATTTTCTATCTAGCTCTTGGTTCACATTCGGGCTGGAAGGTGCTTTTACTCACAGCCAGCACCTAGGGATTACTGGTGAGCTCCCCCTCTGGTCCTGTGTGAAGTGAGAGAATTAGTGTCATGCCAATAAAAAATGGTTGGTCCTCTTGTCCCTGAGCCTGTGTGGCTGCCTCAGGTAAATGTGTAGATGGGTAGTCAGATTGAGAGGCTTTCATTCCAGAGAACCTAGTTTTGAAAAAAAAGATCAAAGGAATGGAAACGGACACTGAGGGAATGAGGACTTTCTTAATGTTGAGAATAAAACAATGTTGAGAATGAAGGGTCTAGCAAAATTTCTTCTCTAGCTGGCAGTCTCAGGACTAAGAAAGGCCTGTTGGCTCGAGCATTGGGAAACCTCCATTGGCTACATCCAGGGGCCACATAAGCAAGAGGCCTTCATTCCTTCTGGATTTCTCTTGCCATTCCTATCGTGGGGAAAAACTACCCAAGTGATTTAGGGTTAGCAAATTGGTTCTCCCAGCTGATGGTGTGTTTGGAAAGGGTCACTGGAGCAGTATTCTCTGAAAAAGCTCTTTCTACACTGACCAGGTCCTGGAGCAGTAGTGAACATGTGTGAACTGTCTGCTCTTCAGAATGAAGACATCTCTGTCACCCAGGGGAGGGAGACAAGCTGGCTACCAGTCACAGATTTAAAACAGCCCAACAAGAACCAAGCACTTGGAGGCAGGAGAGGAATCTTTCTTTTTGGCTATCAGACACCTAGTTCTCTCACATAGCAGAGGATCTGAGTGGGAACTTGCCACCAACACTGGGCACTGGTTGTGTGATGCCAACCCTATTACCCCTAAATGTGAACCCAGCTAGACTACAAAAACAAGAGGATGGGAATGGCTCAAAGTTCCACATTTCAAATGGAAATGAAAGTTACCTGGGATTGAGATGTCTAACTTCATCTGCCCTTGCCCCCGAAAAAAGGCAAGCTCCCACCCAAAATCTCTGGCCGTGCCTACACACAATTTTTGAGCTCATTCAAACCCTCTAGTCTTGGATCCCTGTGGCACAACCTATCTCAGGGACTCGGTCAGATTCCCCAGTTTCAATCTGAAAATATTGCTCTGAGAACACTGGCTCCTCTCAATGCCCTTCTGAAAGAACCTAGTTTGAAAAAAGAGCACAGGGATGTATATATGTGTGCAAGGAGACCAGGTTCTTTATTGATCCAAGAGGAAAAAGTTCTACATTTCAAATGGGAATGGAATAAATTTGGGATCAAAATGTCTAGCTTATTTTCTCCTTACCCCACAAATGACACCAGCTCCCTTCCAAACCCTCCAGCTCAACCTACACACATTCTCTCGTGGGCACCTTCAAATGCCCTAGGCTTCATGATGTCCACAAAGTTCTGAAACTCAACATCAAGTGGCCCTCTGGTCTAGGATATCCCACAGTCCCAAGAACTCTGCCAGACTCCCTAGATTAAGACAGAAAATTTGGTTTTGAGACTCTTCTTCTGAATATTCCCCTAGAATGAATCAATTTTGAAAAAAAAAAAGAGCAAATAAATGGAAATGGAGGGCCAAAGTGCTTCATGGAGACGACAATGAGATAATATTGAGAATCAAGTGGCTAGCACAATGTCCTAACCATCTGGCCATTTTAGGAATATGAAACTCCAGTGCTTTGGTGCAAAGGGAAAAATCCATTGGCTACACCTGGGAACTGATTAAACAAGAGGCCTTCTTTCCTGTTTTTTAAGAAGCAGAGAGGGAAAGAGAGAGAGAGAGAGAGCACTTGGGGTACGGGAGAGGTGGAGGGAGAGAATCTTAAGTGGTCTCCATGCCCAGCACAGATCCTATGTGGGGCTTGATCTCACAGCCCTGAAACCATGACCTGAGCTAAAATCAAGAGTGAGGTGCTTAACCACCTGAGTCACTCAGGTGCCCCAAGACGCCTTCCTTCTTCCTTCACAAAGAGAGGAAAATCTTCTGACTTTGGAGATTTTCCTGCTTTTCCATCCATGCATGGAGGCAGCAGTAATTCAGAGGTACCAGGCTGCCACTCCCAACTGACAATCAAATGTTTAGAACTACTACTTGGAGTACTATTCCTTGAAAAAGCTATTTCTGCACTGAACAGGTCCTGGAGCATTGTAGGCCATGCAAAACACATCTGTCTTTCAGAACGAAGGCATCTCAATCAACCAGGAGAGTGTAGCAAGCTAGGTCCCCATCTCTGTGTTTCCTCAGCTGACCAAGGACGAGGTGCTCAGGGACAGAAGGGCAAACTTTCCTTTCCAATATTATACACTGATTTTTCTATCTTAGCACAGGTCCAGAGTGGGAACTCAGCACCAATCCCTGGGTGCTGTGTGAGTTAAAACACCATGGCTCATGAAGATGACCCAAGACCTTGTTAGAGAAATGGTAAGGATATGGGAATAACTACAAAGAGTGCCAAAGTCCTACATGTCAAATGGGATTGGGATGCATCTTGAGAGACGGTATCTACCTTTGCTTCCACTTGTGCCAGAAATGAGGCCAGCTCCCTCCCAAAACCTCTGCCAGAGCCTACACACAAACATTCTCTGCTGGGCCCCTTCAAATTCCCTAGTCCTCCTGATGTCGATGCACTTCTGAAGCCAAGTTACCAGAGGTGTTTTGATCTAACCTATCCCATAGTGACAAACAGTCATCCACGCAGTTCGGTTTCAAGCACAAGATATAGCTCTGAGACACCAGGCCGGCCCCCAGGGAGAACCCAGTTTGAAAAAAAGAACAAAGGAATGGAAATAGATACACAGAGGGCCAACGTCCTTCATTAGGGATGAAAATGGGATCATGTTGAGCATGAAGTGACGAGCACAATCTCCTAACAAGTTGGCAGTTTGGGGAATAAGAATCACCCATGGACTTGGGTTAAAGGAAACTTCCATTTGCTACCCCAGAAAAGCTTTAGCCAGAGGCCTGCATTCTTCCTGCATGAAGGGAAGGGATGTTTCTGGTGGTGGCTGTTATTCCTGCTTTTTAAAGGTAGCAGGGATTCAGGGGTAGCAAGTTGGTTCTCCCACCTGATGACCAAGTATTTGGGAACTGTTTCTTGGTGCAGTATTCCTTGGAAAAGTTCTTTCTGTACTGACCAGCTCCAGGGCCATGCTGCCCATGTGGGAATGGTCTGTTCTTCAAAAAGAAAGCATCTCAATCAACGAGGGGATGGAGGCAAGCTGGTTACCCATCGCTGCACTTACCTAACTGGCAGAGAACCTAGTGCTCAGCAACAAGAGTGCCATAGTGCCTTTGGGAATACCAGTTGCTGACTGCCCCTTACTTAGCACAGGACCAGACTGGGAACTTGCCACCCTTCCGTGGGTAGTGGCTGTGTGAGTGACAGCACCATGGCCCCTGATGGTGACCCAAGATCTCGTTAGAAAAATAGCAAGAGAATGGGAATATCTTCCATGAGAGTCAAAGTTCTACATTTCAAGTGGGAGTGACATAAATCTGGGAATGAGATGTCAACTTTGTTTTCCCTTACCATACAAATGAAGGCAGCTCCCCACCCCAAATCTTCTGGCCATGCCTACACACAAATATTCACTGTTGGGTACCTTCAAATGCCTAATCCTGCCACGGTCAAAATAGTTCAGGAGCCATGGTAAGAGGGGCCCTGTGGCCCAAACTGTCCTGCAGTCTCAAGGACTTGGCCAGACTCCCAGTTGAATGCAGAAGGTATCACTCTGAGACACTGGATCTGGATGGCCCCCAGGGGGAACCTAGATTGAGAAAACTTCAAAGGGATGGAAACGAAATGCTTGGGAAGTCAAAGTCCTTCATTAGAGATGAGAATGGGATAATGTTGAAAATGAAGTGACTTGCACAATTTCCTAGCAAGCTGGCTGTCTCAACACTAAGAAAGAGTGGCAGGCTTGTGCAAAGGGAAACCTTCATTGACCAAACCTGGGAGCCCTGTTAGAAAAATCCTGCATTCTTCCTTCAGAAAGTGAAGGAAAGCTTCTAGACTTTGCTGCTTTTCCTGCCCTTCTGTCTGTATGGGGGCTCCCAGGTTCTCAGTGTTCCAACCTAATGACTTCATTCTAAGCTGGCCACAGCTGGAGGGTCTTAGAGGCTTTCATGGAGGGACTCTAGTCCAGAAATTGTTGAGAAGATTATGGAATCTCACTTTTGATTTTCAAGAGCCACAAACCATGGGGCGCTTTAGGCCTTCTAACCATTGACAGGGAGGCTGTTTCCATTTTCCAGGGGCAGTCCATGAGTAGGGAACTTCTCAACTGAGAACAAAACTGTCCAAACAGAAGAGTCTCCTTCAGAGCACACCAGAGCATCTGAAGATCTAGGTTGTCTGTATTAGCTTCACAATGCCCCAGAAAAAAAAAAAAAAGCCTCTTCCATTCATCAGACCTCAGGTCATTTGGGGGTAAATCTGCTGAGATCAGTCAAAATGCATGAGATCTCATCCAAATCTATCCAGATCTCAGACCAAGTCTCGTGAGATCTCAAGTACATCTCACAGGATTTCTACCCATATGTCATGAGATCTTAGTCCAAAAATTGTGAAATCTCAGTCCAAATCTTGTGCAAGCTCAGTCCAAATGTCATGAGAACTCAGTGAGCTCTCGTGAGAACTCATCCAAATATCCCCAGACCTACGTCCAAATCTTGTGAGATCTCACACACATCTCATGAGATTTCAACCAAATCTTGTGAGATCTGTAACCAAATATCATGAAACCTCATTCAAATCCCAACAATCTTGGTCAAAATCCTGTGAGAACTCAGTCCAAATCTCGTGAGAACTCTTCCAAATCACTCCAGATCTCAGTCCAAATCTCATGAGATCTCATGCACATCTCGTGAGCTTTCTACCCAAATCTCACAAAATCATAATCCAAAACTTGTGAAAGCTCAGTGCAAATATGATGAGATCTCTTTTAAATCTCTCCAGATCCCATGCTCATCTCGTGAGATTTCTGAACAATTCTTATGAGATCATAGTCCAAATTTCGCCAGATCTCAGTCCAAATCTCATCAGACCTTATGCACGTTTTGAGAGATTTCTACCCAAATCTCATGAGATCTTAGTCCAAATCCCATGAGAACTCAATCCAAAACTCGTGCGATCTATTCCAAATCTTTCTAGATCTCAGACCAAATCTCATGGGAGCTCACGCACTTCTCATGAGATTTTGGACCAAATCTTGTGAGATCATAGTCCAAATCTCTTGAGATCTCAGATCAAATCTTTCAAAAGCTCTCCCAAATCTCACAAGATCTCATTCCAAATCTCGTGAGAACTTACAAACATTGAGGGAGATTGCTGACCAAATCTTGTGAGACATCAGTCCAAATCTTGTGAGATCTCAGTCCAAATCTCGAGAAAATAATAAATAAATAAACCCAGAAAGGAATAAAAGGGTCAAAATGGATACACCGAAGGTTAAAGTTCATTATGAGAGATGAGAATGGCCTAATGTGGTGAGCAGAGTTGCAACATCTCCTGGCAAGATGGCCACCTCCAGAATAGCTGACATCTGCAAACTTGGGCAAAGAGACCTCTATCTGAATCTCCTGATATAATAGTCCAAATCTCCTGAGAACTCAGTCCAAATCTAGTGAGATCTCAGACAAATCTGTCCGGATCTCAGTACAAATCTCATGAGACCTCATGCATATCTTGAGATATTTCTACCCGGAACTCCTGAGATCTGCGTCCCAATCCCATGAGAACTCAGTCCAAATCTCAAGAGATCTCTTTCCAAATCCTGCCAGATCTCAGTGCAAATCTCATGAGATCTCTGTCCAAATCTCGTGAAAACAGTCCAAATCTCGTGACAACTCCCCCAAATCTCGCCAGATCTCAGTACAAATATCGTGAGATCTCACACACTTCTAGTGAGATTTCTATCCAAATCTCATGATATTTTAGTCTAAATATTGTGAGAACCCAGTCCAAATCTCAAGAGATTTCTCTCCAAATCTAGCCAGATCTTGGTCCAAATCTATGAGGTCTCACACAAATCTGCCAGATTTCTACCCAAATCTCATGACATCTTAGTCCAAAGTTCATGAGAATGCAGTCCAAATCTCCTGAGATCTCATGCACATGTCCTGAGATTTCTGCCCAAATCTCACCAGATCACAGTCCAAATCTCATGAGATCTCATTCAAATCTCGCCAATTTTGTCCAAGCCTCATGAGATCTCAGTCCAAATATCACTCTAAATGGAAATCTCATGAGATCTCAGTGGAAGCCTCCTAAAAACTCAGTCCAAAACTTGTGAGATCTCTTGTGAATCTCACCAGATCTCAGTCCAAACTCCTGAGCTCAAACACACATCTAGCAAGATCTACTCAAAACTCATGAGAACTCACTCCAAATCTTGTGAGATCTCATCCAAATCTCAGGAGAACTCATTCCAAATTTTATGAGCTCTTATTCAAATCTCGCCAGGTCTCAGTCCAAATCTCATGAGATGCCTTACAATCTCACCAGATCTATGTTCAAACCCATGAGGACTCACACACATCTGATGAAGTTTTTACCCAAATCTCAAGAGATCATAGTCCGAATGTCATGAGATCTCAGTCCAAATCTCAGGAGAACTCAGTCCTTATCTCGTGAGATCTAATCTAAATCTCACCACATCTTGGTCCAAATCTTGTGAGGTTTCACACACATCTCATGTGATTTCTACTCAAACCTAGTGAGATCTGGCCAAATCACGTGGGAACTCAGGCCAAATGTCATGAGATCTCGTCCAATTCTCGCCAGATCTCAGTACAAATCTCGTGAGACTTCATGCATATCTCATGAGATTTCTACCAAAATCTTCTGAGATCTTAGTCCAAATCTCAGAGATCTCAGTCCAAATCTCTTGAGTTCTCATCCAAATCTCACCAGATTTCTACCCAGATCTCATGAGATTTCAGTCCAAATCTCAAGAGTACTAGTCCAAACCTCATTATCTCCCATCCAAGCCTCACCAGATCTCAATACAAACCTTGTGAGATCTCATCCAAGTCTTGCCAGCTCTCAGTCCAAATCTCATGAGACCTCAGGTCAAACCTTGTGAGGTGTCTTAAAAATCTCGCCAGATCTATGCCCAAACCCCAAGAGGTTTCACGCACATCTCATGAAATTTATACCCAAATATCAAGAGATTGTACTCCAAATCTCATGAGACCTCAGTGCACCTCTCAAGACAACTCAGTCCTTATCTTGTGAGATCTCATCTAAATCTCGCCAGATCTCAGGCCAAATCTCATGAGGTCTCACACACATCTGGCATGATTTCTACACAAACTTCATGAGAACTGTCTGAATCACATTAGAACTCAGTCCAAATTTCGTGAGATCTCTTCCAATTCTTGCCAGAACTCAGTACAAATCTAGTGAGATCTCATGCACATCTTGTGAGATTTTTACACAAATCTCTTGAGGTTTTAGTACAAATCTCAGATATTTCAGTCCAAATCTCATGAGATCTTAGTCAAAATCTCACACACATCCAGCGAGATTTCTACACAAATCTCATGAGATCTTAGTCCAAATCTTGAGATCTCATTCAAATCTCTCCCATCGTTTCCCAAATCTCATGAGATCTCAGTCCAAATCTTGCCAGCCCTCAGACCATATCTTGCCGGATCTCAGTCCAAATCTCATGAGATCTCAGTCCAAATCTCATGAGATCTCATTCAAATCTCACCAATCTTTGTCCAAATCTGGGAGATTTCAGTTTAAATCTCCTGAGTTCTCATCCAAATCTCTCCAGATTTCTACACAAATCTCATGAAATCTCAGTCCAAATCTCGGGAAAACAGTCCAAGTATCCTGATATCTCTTCCAAATCTCGCCAATCTTTTCCCAAATCATGTGAGACCTCTATCAAATCTTGCCAGCTTAAATCTAGGTCTCATGAGATCTCATGAGATCTCATGAAACCTCAGTCCAGATATAGTGACAGCTCTGCCAAATCTCACCTATCTTTTCCCAAACCTTATTAAATATCTGTCCATATCTCACCAGCCCTAAATCCAAATCTTGTGGGATCTCAATCAAATCACAGGAAATCTCAGTACAAATGTCGTGAAATCTCTTCCAAATCTCACAGAATCTCAGTCAAAATCTCATGAGGTCTTTACACATAACTGCCAGATTTCTACCTAAATCTCATCATATCTTTGTCCAAAGTTTGTGAGAACACAGTCCAAATCTCATGAGATCTCACGCACATCTCCTGAGATTTCTTCCCAATTCTACCAGATCTCAGTCCAAATCTCGTAAGACCTCAGTCCAAATCTCGTAAGACCTCACATACCACTCACAAGATTTCTACCAAAATCTTATGAGATCTTAGACCAAATCTCATGAGAACAGTCCCAAGTCAGATCTCATCTAATTCTCATGAGATTTAATTAAAAGTCTCCTATGATCTCATGCACATCTCGTGAGGTTTTTACAAAAATCTTGTGAATTCCTTAGTCCAAATCTTGCCAGATCTCAGTCCAATTCTAGTGAGGACTCAGTCCAAAACTCATGAGATCTACTCCAAATCTTGCCAAAAGTCTGTCCAAATCTCGTGATATCTCACTCAGGTCTCACATGATTTTTACCCACAATCTCAGAGATTTTGTCCAAATCTCATGAGACCTCACTCCAAATCTTGTGAAATCTTCAAATCTCACCATATCTCAATATAAATCTCATGAGATCTCTCGCACAGGTCTCAAGAGTTCTAGCTAAAACTATGGATGGACTTCAAGAAACAAATAGGGTTTTGGCGGGGGGATGGGTTAGCCCAGTGATGGGTATTAAAGAGGGCACATACTGTGTGGAGCACTGGATGTTATATGAAAACAATGAATTGTGGATCACCACATCAAAAACTAATGATGTACTGTATGGTGACTAACATAACATAATAAAATAAAATTAAAAAAAAAAAAACTCGTGAGATCAGTCCAAGCCTCATGAGGGTCTCAGTCCAAATCTCCTGAGAGCTCATCCAAATTTCACCAGAACTCCATCCAAATCTCATGAGATCTCATCCAAATCTCATAGGAATTCTGTCCCAATCTCTTGATATCTCACATAGGTCTCAAAGATATTTACCCAAATGTCTGAGATTTTGTCAAAATCTTGTGAGAACTCAGTGCAAATCTCATGAGATCCCCTTCAAATCTCGCCAGGTCTCAATCTAAATCTCATGTGATATCTTACACATGTCTCAATTGTTAAAGCTAAACCTCGTGAGATCAGTCCAAGTCTCATGAGAAGAGAGTCCAAACTCATGAGGTCTCATCCTATTCTTGCCAGATCTCAGTCCCAAACTCATGAAAGCTCATACATGTCTCACGATATTTCTAGCTAAATCTCGTGAGATTAGTCCAAGTCTCGTGAATGGACAGTCCAAATCTTGTGAGAACTCAGTCCAAATATCCTGAGATCTCCTTCAAATCTGGCCATTCTCAATCTGAATTTTGTGAGATCTCACACGTCTCAAGAGTTCTAGCTAAATCTCATGAGAAGCCAAGTCTCATGAGGGTCTGAGTCCAAAACTCATGAAATCTCACCAGAACTCCATCTATATTTCATGAGATCCATCCAAATCTCATCAGAAGTCCATCCAAATCTCATGATACCTCACTCCCATCTCACATGATTTCTACCAAAATCTGAGATTTTGTCCAAATCTCGTAAGACCTCAGTCCAAATCTTGTAAGACCTCCACACCACTCACAAGATTTCTACTAAAATCTCATGAGATCTTAGATCAAATCTTGTGAGAACAGTCCAAGTCTCATGAGGTTCTCAGTCCAAATCTCGTGAAATCTCATTCAAATCTCATTAGAACTCCAACTGAATCTTGTGAGATCTCATCCAAATCTTGCCTGAAGTCCGTCCAAATCTCGTGAGATCTCACTCAGTTCTCACAAGATTTCTACACAAATATCTGAGATTTTGTCCAAATCTCATGAGAACTCAGTCCAAATCTCATGAGATCTCCTTCAAATCTCGTGAGATCTCAATCTAAAACTTGTGCAATCTCTCGCACTTGTCTCAAGGGTTCTAGCTAAATCTTGTGAGATCAGTCCAAGTCTTGTGATGGTCTCAGTACCAATCTTGTGAGGTCTCATTCAAATGTCACCAGAACTCCATCCAAATCTCGTGAGATCTCATCCAATTCCTGCAGAATGTCTGCCCAAATCTCATGATATCTCACTTAGGTATCACAAAATTTCTACACAAATATCTGAGATTTTGTCCAATTCTCATGAGAATTCAGTCCAAATCTTGGGAGATCTCCAAATCTTGCCACATCTCAATCCAAATTTCTTGAGTTCTCTCACACATCTCTCAAGAGCTCTTGATAAATCTCGTGAGATCAGGCCAAGTCTCATGAGAACACAGTCCAAATCTGGTGAGTTCTCATTCTTTTCCCACCAGATCTGAGTCCCAATCACATCATAGCACAAGCATGTCTCACGAGATATCTAGATAAATCTCTGTGATCAATCCAAACATGTTGAGAACTCAAAACAAAACTCATGAGAACTCACTCCAAATCTCGTGAGCTCTCACACATCTCTCACGATATTTCTACAAAAATCTCGTGAGATCTTACATCAAATCTCATGAAACCTCAACCAAATCTCACGAGATCTCATCCAAGACATGCCAGATCTCAGTCCAAATCTCATGAGATCTATTTCAAGTGTCGTGAGTCCTCAGTCCAATCTTGTGGGATCTCACCAACATCTCATGAGATTTCTACACAAATCTTGTGAGGTCTATGTCCAAATCCCAACAAACCTCAATCCAAATCACATGAGAATTCAGTACAAATCTCATGAGAACTCCTTCAAATCTTGCCAGATCTCAATCTAAATCTCGTGAGATCTATCGCACATGTCTCAACTTCCAGCTAAATCTCATGAGATCAGTCTAAATATCATGAGAGTCCCAGTCCATATGTCATTATATCTCATTCAAATTTCACCAGAACTCCATCCAAATCTCTTAATATCTCATCCAAATCTCACCCAAAGTCCGTTAAAATCTCGTGAGATCTCACTCAGTTCTCACAAGACTTCTACTCAAATCTCTGTGATTTTGTCCAAATCTCATGAGGACTCAATCCAAATATCATAAGATCTCTTTCAAATCTCATGAGATCTCAATCTAAAATTCGTTAGATCTCTGGCACTTGTCTCAAGACTTCTAGTTAAATATCATGAGATCAGTCCAAGTCTTGTGACGGTCTCAGTCCCAATCTCATGAGATCTCATTCAAAACTCACCAGAACTCCATCCAAATCTTGTGAGGACTCCTTCAAATCTCATGAGATCTCAGTCCAATCTCTTGAGTTCTCTCACAATTCTATCAAGAGTTCTAGCTAAATCTCATGAGATCAGTCCAAGTTTTATGAGTGTCTCAGTCCAGATCCCATGTAATCTCATTCAAATCTCACCAAAATCCATCCAAATCTTGTGAGATCTCATTCAAATCTCACAGGAATTCAGTCAAAATCTCCTGAGATCTCACCAGATTTCTCCCAAATCTCGGAGATTTTGTGTAAATCTCGTGAGAACTCAGTCCAAATCTCATCAAAACTCCTACAAATCTCACCAGATCTCAATCTTGTGAGATTTCTCACACATGTCTCAAGACTTCTAGCTAAATGTCATGGGATCAGGCTATGTCTCGTGAGGGTCTCAGTAGAAATCCCGTGAGATCTCATTCAAATCTGTCCAGAACTCCATCCAAATCTTGTGAGATCTCATCCAACTCTCCCTGAATTCTGTCCAAATCTCCTGAGATCTCACTCCTTTCTCACAAGATTTCTACCAAATCTCTGAGATTTTGTCCAAATCTTTTAAGAACTCAGTCCAAATCTCATGAGATCGCCTTCAAATCTCACCAGATATCAACCAAATCTCTCACACTTCTCTCAAGAATTCTAGCTAAATCTCGTGAGATCAGTCCAAGTCTCATGAGAACATTGTCCAAATCTCGTGAGACTCATTCTATTCTCCCCAGTTCTCCGTTCAAACCTCATGATAGCTCAAGGAAGTCTCATGAGATTTCTCACTAAATCTCTATGATCAGTCCAAATGTGGTGAGAACTCAGCCCAAAACTCGTGAGAACTCAGTCCAAGTCTCGTGAGACCTCAGACACATCTCACGATATTTCTAAAAAAATCTTGTGAAACCTTAGAAAAAATTTTTGTAAGAACTCAGTCCAAATCTCATGAGATTTCATCAACTTCTCACCAGATCTCAGTCCAAAATTCATGAGATCTCATCCAAATCTCGCCAGAAATCCATCCAAATCTCGTGAGATCTCCCTGAGGTCCCACAGGATTTCTACACAAATCTCTGAGCTCTTGTCCAACTCTCATGAGAACTCAATCCAAATTTGGTGAGATCACCTTCAAATCTCACCAGATATCAATCTAAATCTCCTGAAACTCTCACACATGTGTCAAGACTTCTAGCTAAATCTCATGAGATCACTTTCAGGCTCGTGAGAGTCTCAGTCCAAATCTCATGAGGTCTCATCCAAATCTCACCAGAAGTCCATACATAGCTCATGAGATCTCATTCAGGTTAATAACATTTCTACCCAAATCTCTGAGTTTTGTCCAATCTCATGAGAACTCAGTTCAAATCTCATGAGATCTCCTTCAAATCTCACCAGATCTCAATATAAATCTCATGAGATCTCTCATAGATATGTCCAACTTCTAGCTAAATCTCATCAGATCAGACCAAGTCTTGTGAGGGTCTCAGTCCAAATCTCACAAGATTTCTATCCAAATCTCAGATATTTTGTTCAAATCTTGTGAGAACTCAGTACAAATCTCATGAGATCTCCTTCAAATCTCGTGAGATCTCAATCCAAATCTCTTGAGTTTGCTCACACTTCTCTAAAGAGTTCTAGCTAAATCTTGTGAGATTAGTTCAAGTCTCCTGAGGGTCTCGATCCAATTCTCATGAAATCTCATTCAAATCTCACCACAACTTCATCCATGTCTCATGAGATCTCATGAAAATATTGCCAGAAGTCCATGTAAATCTCATGAGATCTCATTGAAATCTCACAGAGAAAACCTCCACAGCTTGTGAGATCTCATTAAGGTTTCACCAGATTTCTAACCAAATCAATGAGATTTTGTCCAAATCTCGTGAGAATTCATTCCAGATTCCGTGAGATGTCCTTCAAATCTTGCCAGATCTCAAATCAAATCTCCTGAGATCTTCTCACACTTCTCTCAAAATTTCTACCTTAATCTTGTGAAATCTTTCCAAATCTCATGCGAACAAAATCCAAATTTTGTGAGATCTCAACCTATTCTGGCCGGACCTCATTCCAAATCTCATGATACCTCACACACATCTCACAAGATTTCTAGCTTAATCTCTGTGATCCATCCAAATGTGGCGAGATCTGTCCAAAACTCGTGAGAATGCAGTCCAAATGACATGAGACCTCACACAGCTCTCATGAGATTTCTACAAAAAAAATCTCATGAGATTTAGAAACAAATCCCATGAGAACTCAGTCCAAATATCATGAGATCTCATCCACGTCTCACCAATTCTCAGTTCAAATCTTGTGAGATCTCATCCACATCTCACCAATTCTCAGTCCAAATCTTGGGAGATCTCATCCAAGTCTCACAGGAATTCAGTCCAAATCTCATGAGATCTCACTCACTTCTTACAGTATTTCTACCCAAATCATGGAGATTTTGTTAAAATCTCATGATAACTCAGTCCACTTCTTGTGAGATTGCCTTCAATCTCACTCGCCAGAACTCAATCCAAATTTCTTGAGTTCTCTCACACTTCTCTCAAGAGTTCTAGTTAAATCTCGTGAGATCAGGTCAAGTCTCATAAAACACAGTCCAAATCTCGTGGAATCTCATCCTGTTCCCCCTGATTCACAGTCCCAATCTCATCATAGCTCATGCATGCCTTGTGAGATATCTAGCTAAATCTTTGTGATCAGTGCAAATGTGGTGAGACCTCAGCCCAAACCTCGTGAGATCTCATCCAAGTCTCGCCAGATCACTGTCCAATCTCATGAGATCTCATCCACTCTGATCTCATGAGATCTCACTGACATCTGGTGAAATTTCCACACTAATCTTGTGAGCTCTCATCCAAATCTCAACAAATCTCATTCCAAATCTCATGAGAACTCAGTCCATATCTCCTCCGATCTCATCCAATTCTTGCCAGATTTAATTCAGTCTCATGAGATCAAACTCATATCTTGGGAGATTTCGACAAAATTCTCATGTGTTTCTTAGTCCACATGTCGCAGGATCCCCTCAGTCCAATTCTTGTGAGAACTTATTCAAATCTCGCCAGAACTCTGTCCATATCTCTTGAGATCTCATCCAAATTTCGCAGGAATTCAATCGAAATCTCGTGAGATCTCATAGGTCTCACAAGATTTCTACCCAAATCTCTGAGATTTTGTCCAAAACTTGTGAGAACTCAGTCCAAACCTCCTGAAATCTCCTTCAAATCACACCAGATCTCAATCTAAATCCAGTGAGATCTCTTGCGAATGTCCAAGACTTCTAGATAAATCTCATGAGATCAGGCCAAATCTTGCAATGGTCTCATTCCAAATCTCATGAGATCTCATTGAAATCTCACCAGAAATCGCCCCAAATCTCATGAGCCCTAATCCAAATCTCACCAGAACTCCATCCAAATTTCATGAGATCTCATCCAAATCTCGCAGGAACTCTGTCCAAATCTCCGGAGATCTCACTCAGGGCTCATATGATTTTTACCCAAATCTCTGTGATTTTGTCCAAATCTAGTGAGAACTCAGTCCAAATCTCATGAGATCTCATCCAAGTCTCACTAGATTTAATTCAAATTCTCATGACATCTCATGCACATCTCGTGAGATTTCAACAAAAATCTCGTGAGTTTCTTAGTCCACATATTGCCAGATCTCAGTCCTAGTCTCATGAGAACTCAGTCCAAACTTCGTGAGATCTCATTCAAATGTCACCAGAACTCCATCAAAATCTCATGAGATCCCATCCAAATCTCGCAGGAATTCAGTTGAATATTACTGAGATTTCACTCAGGTCTCACAGGATTTCTGCCCAAATCTCTATGATTTTGTCCAAATCTCATGAGAATTCAGTACAAATCTCATGAGATCTCATCCAAGTCGAACCAGTCCTCAGTCCCATCTCTTGAGACCTCGCCAACTTCTCGTGAGATTTCTGCACAAATCTTGTGAGGTCTTTGTCTAGAATCTCAACAAATTTCCAACCAAATCTCATGACAACTCAGTCCAAGTTTCATCGGATCTCATCCAATTCTCGCCAGATTTAATTCAAATTCTCGTGACATCTTATGCACATCTAGTGAGATTTCAACAAAAATCTCCTGAGTTTGTCCACATGTTGCCAGATCTCAGTCCTATTCTCATGAGAACTCAGTTCAAACCTTGTTAAATCTCACTCAAATCTCACCAGAACTCCATCCAAATCTTGTGAGATCTCATAAAAATCTCACAGGAATTCAGTCAAAATGTCATGAGCTCTCACTCAGGTCTCACAAGATTTTGACCCACATCTCTGAGATTTTGTCAAAATGTCATGAGAACTCAGTATAAATCTTGTGAGATCTCTCTCACATGTGTCAAGCCTTCTATCTAAATCTTGTGAGATCAGTCCAAGTCTCATGAGGGTTGCAATCCAAATCTTGTGAGATCTCATTAAAATCTCACCAGAACTCCATCCAAATCTTGTGAGATCTCATCCAAATCTCACAGGAATTCAGCAAATGCTCATGAGATTTCACTCAGGTCTCACAAGATTTCTGCCCAAATCTCTTTGATTTTGTCCAAATATGAGAACTCAGTCCAAGTCTCGTGAGGTCTCATCCAAGTCTCACCAGTCCTCACTCCAATCTCTTGAGACCTCGCCAACATCTTGTGAGACTTCTATGCAAAGCTCGTGAGGTCTTCATCCAAACCCCAACAAATCTCAGTCCAAAACTGATGAGAACTAGTCCAAACTCATTGGATCTCATCCAATTCCTGCCAGAGTTATTTCATCATCTCGTGAGATCTCATGCACATCTCATGAGATTTTGACAAAAATCTCGTTTCTTAGTCCACATGTTGCCAGATCTCAGTCTTATTCTCATGAGAACATTTTCCAAACCTCGCAAGATTTCATTCAAATCTCACCAGAACTCTGTCCAAATCTCATGAGATCGCATCCAAATCTTGCATGAATTCAGTCAAAAATCTCATGAGATCTCATTCAGGTCTCACAAGATTTCTACCCTAATCTCTGAGATTTTGTCCAAATGTTGTGAGAACTCAGTCCAAATCTCATGAGAACTCTTTCAAATCTCGCCAGATCTCAATTTAAATCTCATGAGATCTGTCACACATGTGTCAAGACTTCTATCTAAAACTCGTGAGATCTCTGGCACTTGTCTCAAGAGTTCTAGCTAAACCTTGTGATATCAGTCCAAGTCTCGTGAGGGTCTCAGTCTCTATCTCATGAGAGATCTCACTCAAATCTCTCCAGAACTCCATCCTAATCTCATGAATTCTCATCCAAATCTCACCTGAAGTCTGTCCAAATCTTGTGAATTCTCACACAGGTCTCACAGGATTTCTACACAAATCTCTGAGATTTTGTCCAGATCTCATGAGAACTCAGTCCAAATCTCATGAGATCTTCAAATCTCATGTAATCTCAATATAAAACTCATGAGACCTCTGGCACTTTTCTCACGAATTCTAGTTAAATCCCATGACATCAGTCTAAGTCATGTGAGGATCTCAGTCCCTATCTCAAGAGATCTCCTTCAAACCACTCCAGACCCCCATCCAAATTTCATGAAATCTCATCCAAACCTTGCAGGAAGTCCATCTCAAATCTCATGAGATGTCACTTAGGTCTCACAACATTTCTACCCAAATCTGTGAGATTTTGTCCAAATCTCGTGAGAACTCTGTCCAAATCTCATGAGAACTCTGTCCAAATCTCATGAAATCTCTTTCAAATCTTGCTAGATCTCAATCCAAATCTCTTGTGTTCTCTCACACTTCTCTCAAGAATTCGAGCTAAATCCCGTGTGATCAGTCCATGTCTCATGAGAACACAGACTAAATGTCATGAGATCTCATCCTATTCTCGTCAGATCTCAGTCCCAATCTCATCATAGCTCACGCACATCTTCCGAGATATCTAGCTAAATCTCTGTGGTCAGTGCAAATATGGTGATAACTCATCCCAAAACTCGTGAGAACTCAGTCCAAATCTCATGAGATCTCATCCAGCTCTCACCATTCCTCAATCCAATCTCTTGAGATCTCGCTGAAATCTCCTGAGACTAAACAAATCTCATGATGTCTTCATCCAAATCTCAACAAATCTCAGGTGAAAGCTCTTGAGAACTCAGTGCAAACCTTGCGAGATCTCATCCAATTCTCACCAGATTTAATTCAAAGTCTCGTGAAATCTCACACACATCTCGTGAGATTTTGACAAAAATCTCCTGAGTTCCTTAGTCCACATATTGCCAGATCTCAGTCCTAGTTTCATGAGAACTCAGTTCAAACTCATGAGATCTCATTCAAATCTCACCAGAACTCCCTCCAAATCTCATGAGATCTCATCCAAATCTAGCAGGAATTCAGTTAAAATCTCATGAGATCTCACTCAGGTCTCACAAGATTTCTATCCAAATCTCTGAGATTTTGTCCACATGTTGTGAGAACTCCATATAAATCTCATGAGATCTCCTTCAGATCTCACCAGATCTCAATCTAAATCTCATGAGATCTCTCGCACATGTGTCAAGACTTCTATCTAAATCTCGTGAGATCAGTCCAAATCTTATGAGGGTTTCAATCCAAATCTCGTGAGATCTCATTCAAATCTCAACAGAACTCCATCCAAATCTCCTGAGATCTCGTCCACTTCTCACAAGCGTTCTGTCAAATGCTCATGAGATCTCACTCAGGTATCACAAGATTTCTACCCAAATCTCAGATTTTGTCCAACTCTCGTGGGAACTCAGTCCAAATCTCAGGAGATCTCCTTCATATCTCATGAGATTTCATTCTAAGTCTCATGAGATCTCTCGCACATGTGTCAAGATGTCTAGCTAAATCTCGTGAGATCAGTCCATGTCTCATTAGGGTCTCAGTCTAAAACTCATGAGATCACATCAAATCTCATCAGAAGTCCATCCAAATCTCTGGAGATCTCATCCAAAGTTCATAGGAAGTCTGTCCAAAGATCATGAGATCTCATTCAGGTCTCCCAGGATTTCTATCAAAATATCTGACATTTTATTC